>NC_090333.1:51560532-51860532 GCF_035084215.1 Heptranchias perlo
TTCCCATTTTCTAAACAATTCATGCTTTTTCTTTAAAAAGATAATATAAAAGATGTAATTTATTTGTTCACTACACTGCAGCTGTTAACCAGTGACTCCTGCAAGACCCAACTTGACTGCCAGTATTTTTGGTAAAACACTCACTTGTAGAGTGCCCTGTCCATCTGTCACTGATTTTAATTTACATATCTCCTATCCAGTGTCAGAACTATGTAAAATTCAACTTAGTAGGTAAGGGAAGCCCTGTAGATGAGCCCCAATTTCCAACTAGAAGATTAAGATTCTGCCAGAACCGCTTTTGACCCACCCACTAGGTGTGTGACAATGGCTAGAGGACGACTCTCCATTCAGTTTTGACCCACATTCCCATATCTCCTGTGGGGTCATTTAGCCGCACAGCTGAAATTAAGAGTAAGTGTGGGGTTACTGAACTGTGTCCTTTGCTGTCTATAGCACAGTAGCACAGCCCTTTGCTGCTATAAATCTGCTGCTCTAGTCCGTGTCTGAATGTGCCTCTTGGTAGCTGATCATTGATGGTTTTAGGAGGAAACCACCTTTCTGGCTGGCAATATTATTATTTATTTTCCCTTACTCACTTGAAATTTCTGACTCATGCTGTGATATGGCATCAAAGGTGGCAGGCACCCTCCAGCTATTCGCGGAATTGGCCATTTTTTTGAGCGCAAGACTGAACTGTCATTGTTGACATCAAGGCCATGCCTGATCCTGTCCCTCTTTCACAATGCATGTCTACATCAAGACTGACATGAGTCATCTGAATAAATTCTGACCATTGCATTTTTTGTGGCCTGATTATTGAGGTCGGTACATATGTAAACTGTGTCCAGTCTTCTGGAGATAAAGTGACAAATCTCTTTATGTCAACAGGTGTGGATTTATAAACCAAGCAAGAACAATAATAGACATTGTTAAAACAGTTTGTTGATCCAAAGTTATAGAGATGGTAAAAAATAGTCCCAGAGTTATTTATAGGTTCTGTTGGTCATGCAACAAGCTTATCACTTGCAATTATTTCAGGCTTTGGATGGCAGTAAAGAGTTTGAGTATTTCATTGGTGCCTGGGACAAGTCAGGGGATCTGACTGCTGAGCTCCGAAGAAACAGAGAACTCAGTAAGTACCAGAGTTTCATTTTGCAAATTTTCCAACATTCACAATCCTATGCTTACTGTAGGGAGAACTACACATCCTTCTGAATCTATTGACAAAGCACATAATTCCAGAGAGTGGGACTGTTTTATGTTGTGACTGAACTGGGAACAGACAAAAAAAAAATCATTGATTAATCTTTAAGTGCAGCCCATTGCCATTAGCATATCTTCATACTGTGACACATACAAACATTTTTAGGATCTCAATAATACTTGTTTTTTTCAATTGTTTTCTAAAATTACAATTATTAATTATGCATGTCTCATGGTATTGTGATACGAATGGATTTGAGCACAAATGCACTTCATCTTAGGGTGGTGGGACACAGGTTTGACCCCTCCTGCACCTCACTTTGTTCTGTTTTTGATTTCAGCAACATTAGTGGAAAGACTGCTGAGCAGAGTGGAGGGGTCTTAAAGTGGGAGTAGGGGAGGGAGTGTGAGCCTCATGTCACTCTCATAAAATGTCCTATCAACTGGTTGAGGAGCGTTCACCAGGCCTGGGAACATGATACTAACATGGTTCATAAATTAGAGGGAAAGTGTTGGTAGAGATACAGTCAGTGCAAGAAACAAGGTTTTCCCAAATGGCTCACTGCCCAGTATGTTACTGAGCCCTATAGACCAGAAAGTCTGCACTGAATGAGTTGATTTTGGTAGTGAGGAATGGTGACAATGATGATACAATCGGTTTCAGACCTTCTGGGTTAGGGGGAAAAAATCAGCCAGAGTTCCCACTTCTGCTCTTTATTTGGTGTATTCTTCTAGAAGGAGTGTGCCCGTATATGTTGGGTAAGGATGAGATTGGGGTCAGTAATGATGGGCACCCATGGGTGGATCCATCCACTTCCCCCCATGGTTGTATTACCTGGAGACATATTGGCCACTTGGATGATGTAGCTGGTGCCTGTGGAATATATATTTGAGGAGAAAATAATGTTATTTTTTTCCAGTGCAAATTATAATTGTATACCACTGTTTTTGTTGCAGTGGCACAAGCTGAAAGAAGAAGAAACCAGACTGCTAAGGTTCAGGAGAAATGAAAATGTAACTCGTTTAATACTCTTGGTTTTTCATTGTGCCATTCAAGGCTGCACAGCTGCCCTTTGTGACGCTGTTCTGATTGTTTGCTTTTTCTTAAAATTGTAATTTGTTAAAATGTAATAATATAAATTTCAATTGTACTATCTGTAATGAGTTATTCCCAAAAGAAAATCTTTCATTTTTTAAATTTTGTTTAATAGCAAAAATGTATACTTAATATCAAACTATTGATTAAATATTAACTTGATATTTGCAAAATAAACCTGTTTTGGCAGCTGCGAGACTGCACTTACTACATCTGGAGCACTTATCATTCAGATTGGAGTGAACCTTATTTTTCGTTTCCTAAAGATACTGGTTACAGTTCCATGGACACTGGGAACCCTCTGATAGTTTAGCTAAGGCTCATTAATAGCTTCTACAAGAGGCTGTTTTACTGTGGCGGGGGGGCATCACAACCAAGATCATTCCTGTCCTTGCTAATGCATGTGTGCACTTTCCAGCAGGAGTCATTGGATAGTGATCAGGAATGGGATTTCATTATCGTATTCTCCCTTCACAAACTCAAGTGTGGTGAGCCAATTGTAGCGTAGTGTTCCATTGCTACCCTGACTATGATCAATTGAGACAATGTATTTATTTATATCTTCTGCTAAAATCTTTTAAATTAAGAATAATTTTTATTTGGAGGACAATGCCAAAAATAGGAATTTCTGTTTTTGATTTTGCATAGTTCAAATAGCTAGGGTGTAAAATGGAGGACTGATTTCAATTTGTTGGTAATGAGTTTCTTTTGATTGGCAGGGGCAGCATGATTAAAATCTTAATAGATGCAGCATTTGTCAGATAAAAATGTAATTTCAGGTATTGTCAGTTCTTAAAATAGGCTGGCTGTTATGACTGAGAAACTGGCAGTTAGAAGTCATTATTTCCATTGCTTACTAAGGTGTTAACACTGTTAATATTTTGGTTGCCTGACAGCTTCAAAGAACTTGCTAGAACTTCAAAGGGAAAAAAATCTCTCAATTCAGGAACCTTCTAGTTTTCAGTTTTCTGTTTATCTTTACCATTATACCATAGACGATATATAGCACTCCATAAGCAGCCCTTACTTACATACCATCAGGGACTGTGGTCTTTTCAAAAATTTGCCTAGAGCAATTGAAAAAATATAGATCTTTTTTAAACAATGGTGACTTGCCTAAGTTTTTGCTTCTCTGAATTATTTTAAATTGCAAATTAATCTGTACTGTAATGTAGCCTGTACAAAGAGGTACATCAGTCTGCTGTTTTCTGTTATCTGAATTGACAGGAGACATAGTGGGCATGTTCTGTATTCTCCAGAAAGCAATTTACCATGATTAATGTTAGAATTGGACTATGCTAACTCAGATTTCAGATGTAAGCTTACGAAAACTGTCGTCAAGCTGTTGTAAACAAGAGAAACCTGCTGGGTGTTGGTGGTGGGGCACCTGTAAAAAGTTTTAGATACAAACCCCACCACCAACACCCAACACCTTTTTCTTGTGTGCAACAGATGGCGACAGTTTTCATAAGCCTATAAACTGAATTCCGAGTTAGCATAGTCCAATCCTACCATTAATCATCTGTTCTCGAGTTTTATTTCCATCTGTTACCATTCTGGCACTAATGAGACAACTTTTCCTACTGTCTGCACTACATCTGCACTGATCTATGGGCAAGAGGTTTTGCTTGGAAAATGTTTATTTCAGCTGGGCGTGACAAGTCTAAACTTTATGCATGCCCAAAATGAGTACATTTTGGTTTAAAAACGCACTGGGCCTGAAATTGCTGTGAGCAGCAAACGGACATCGCCCGCAGCTCGTAAGTAACTAACTCATCCAGAAACTTTTCACTGGCTTCTGGGCGCCAACTTGCTTTAATTGAGACCTGCAAAAAGTGCAGCGTCCTATCCTGGGGTTCTCTGAGCTGTGAGAGGAGGAAAGAATCTCTCTGTCCCCTCCACCAATCAGCTTGAAGCAAGCTACTTTGTGAGAACAGGAAGTGTCAGATAAGATTAGTAAATGTACTATAAAATCAGATAGAGAAAGTGAAATAAAGAGAGGGCAAGTTTAAAAGACTGAGATCAAAGAGACAGAAAAAACACATTTTTAAATTTTTTTTAAAAATGTAAATGTCCAAAAACCATTAAAATCAGGAGTAATGATACTCCACGTTTTTAAAAGTTAATTTTCAGTGCCAAAGATGTTGTTTGGTGGTCATTAATACTTACCACGCCCATTAAAAATTAGTTTAGACCTGATATAACTCAGTGTACCTTTTTTCTGGTGAGATTAGTTAGTTTCCAGCTGGGCAGGAGAGCAAGCTCATGCTGGTCCATTGATTCCAGCCTGCAATATCTCTTCAACGCAAAGCTGTCAGCAGGGAATCAGGAAGAGCAAGTTCTGGATTTCCACGGTTGACTGTGCATACATGCTTGCCAGAACTTGCTCTTCCATTTGCCCTGAAATAACGGTGAGACCTGTTAGCCTCGCCATTATTTCATGAGCAATTTCCGGGCCAATAAAAAAGAACTTGCATTTATATAGAGATTATTAATAAAGGACCTATATTTATGTAGTGCCTTATCAATAAAGGACTTGCATTTATATAGTGCCTTATCAATAATGAACTTGCATTTATATAGTCACTTATCTTTTAATAGTGCTATAGAGTATCTAACATCCACTTGAATCACTAGAACAGGGACACTGGGGCTCAATTTAATGTCACATCTCAAATCCCAATCACCCCTCAAATAATGAAGCAGTCCAAGCCCGCATGCAGCAAGACCTGGACAACATCCAGGCTTGGGCTCATAAGTGGCAAGTAACATTCGTGCCAGACAAGTGCCGGGCAGTGACCATCTCCAACAAGAGAGAGTCTAACCACCTCCCCTTGACATTCAACGGCATTACCATCGCCGAATCCCCCACCATCAACATCCTGGGGGTCACCATTGACCAGAAATTTAACTGGACCAGCCATATAAATACTGTGGCTACAAGAGCAGGTCAGAGGCTGGGTATTCTGTGGCGAGTGACTCACCTCCTGACTCCCCAAAGCCTTTCCACCATCGACAAGGCACAAGTCAGGAGTGTGATGGAATATTATCCACTTGCCTGGATGAGTACAGCTCCAACAACACTCGAAGCTCGACACCATCCAGGACAAAGCAGCCCGCTTGATTGGCACCCCATCCACCACCCTAAACATTCACTCCCTTCACCACCGGCGCACTGTGTACCATCCACAGGATCACTGCAGCAACTCGCCAAGGCTTCTTCGACAGCACCTCCCAAACCCGCGACCTCTACCACCTAGGAAGTACAAGAGCAGCAGGTACATGGGAACAACACCACCTGCACGTTCCCCTCCAAATCACACACCATCCCGACTTGGAAATATATTGCCATTCCTTCATCATCGCTGGGTCAAAATCCTGGAACTCCCTAACAGCACTGTGGGAGAACCTTCACCACACGGACGGCAGCGGTTCAAGAAGGCGGCTCACCACCACCTTCTCAAGGGCAATTAGGGATGGGCAATAAATGCCGGCCTCGCCAGCGACACCCACATCCCATGAATGAATAAAAAAAATCTGAAGAATGGCATCTATGACAGTACAACACTTAGCCCAGAAAACGTGAAATGATAAATTCTGTTCAAATCATCAAACCCATTCCTTCCACAGATCATGTAAAGACAACCCAACCCATTTAAGGCCCTAAGGGTTCTGTGTAAATATCCCCAAGGATAATCAAGCGAAACTCCAAAATATTCCAACCTCAAATCACTATTCAACCTTGGCATGCTGTCCTCCCAGCCCCCTTAGCATTGGAACCATTATGTCCGATATTTGATTATCTCAGTCTACACTAAAACCAATTCTGTTCCCAACCAGATATTTATCCAAAATAAAAACCCTTTAGCAGATTGATGAGAGAATTATCCTAAATCATTCACTTATCTTACTTTCTCAGATGCTAGCTTGTGCATTTTCAGCTTTTTCTATCTTTATTTTAAATATATTTCAAATTTTCAGTCTTTGTACAATGTTTGTTTGTCTCATGGCTATTCATCTACTTCCCTTTTGAATGAGTTAATTGCTAAGGTGTAATTAAGTTTCACATTGAGCAGATTACTCTAAGTATCAGGTGTATTAATTAACCCTGGTTATATTGCCTGTGATAAACACATCAGGATGTAATGCTTTGTCTGTATGGACAAAGTATCAGCATTGAATTTGATGCAATATTTCATGTAGCTCATTTTGTCAAATATGGATTTTTTGTTTTATTTTTGCAGTACTGAATGCATCTTTTTGGATTCCGCATCTATAAACTAACCTTAATTCCCTTTCCATCATAAACATTTTAATCAATTCAATTTCTAAAACGTTTACATGGGCATAAAGTGTGTGTGTGGGATTAATGGAAGAGAGTATTAATCATTTAAGGTAATAGTGAGACACTTTGCTATTGTTTTAACTAAGATGACATACTTTAAACACTCCTTGCGTACAGGAAAGAAAGTCAAATGTAGCTCTATGTACCCTTTTCAAATCAGGACTGAACTGTTGGCCGCATTAGTTGCCTAATGGAGTCCAATGTACGACTGCCCCTTTGGTGACTGATTACATTTTTTACTGGATGATTGTGCAGATAATTGGTCAATGATCAGGCCGAGGGTTATGATAGGCTTCAAGAAGTCCAAACATGATCCCAAATGTATGAATGTTTCTGATAGTCAAGGTAACAAATTAGTAAATAGGTTGGAGAAAAACTTGGAAATAAAAACTCGTCATTGTAAATTTAAAAATCTAAAGTAAGAAATGTAATCAGTCACCAAAGGGGCAGATTTTTTATGGTGGGCGCTTTGTTAGTTTATTGGGGTTCATGACACTGGGCAACCCAGTATTCTTCTAAGGGTTCACTCAAAGATGCCAAAGGGGCAGTGGGTAAATGCACCAGGTGTGTGTAACAGTTATAAGGATCAGGAAGTCAAACTATTGTTCAATGCTGAGTTAGCCAATCTCAGCCAGGTTGGGGCTCCAATTGGTCTTGGGCTAGGAATGGAAAAAATCAGCCAGGTTAACCCTCGGCCTGATCATTACCACAAACATCAGTACGTACAAAGGAGGCCATTTGGCCCATCTAGCTCAGGAGTATTCAAACTGCGGCCTGTGGGCCACTCGTGGCTCTTCAGCCCTAGCAATCTGACCTTGGAAGCATAGGAAAATCAGTTTAATTTCACATATCTTTTATTTGCTGGTTTTCCCTGTTTTGATTTTTGTGGGCCTAGAGATTTGAAAAAGCCTGTTCTTAGTACAGTTACCTTGTCGGTGGATAAATCCTAAATGAGAACACCAAGATCTGTTCTATCAATAACTTGAGATGTATGAAAATCAGTGCGCACATGGATTTAAACTTTATATGTGGCCTGTGCAGCTCCATGATGTGCACCGATGTAGCCCATAAATGCAAAAAACTTGGGCAACCCTGATCTAGCTTATCCTGCCATAGAAACCTATGATTTCCTACTTTTCAGTGACATCTGCTAGAGAGTGTATGTGTGTAGATGTCAGGTAAGGTCAGGATTGAGCTCAGCTATGATGCCGTTCACAGTCTATTCAATGTCCAGGCTCACATATGAAATATAGCCATTTGGATGATGTACCAGAGGGCTATTGGTGCTCGTTATGTTATTAATGCTGGCTTTACTCCACCAAAGAAAAAATATCACAAAATGAGAAACGGGCATTTGGCCCATCAAGTTTGCCCCATTCCTTTCCTGTTGCCTCTTCAAATGTGGCCCAGATATTGCCATTGTCTCCTTGTACTGACCATAGTTCAGTTTCAGTGATAGCTACTAAGAAAGATGAACTGCACAATCCACACAAATTGAATGTAATGCACGGGAGACCCCCTTATATGCGTTCCTTAATGTTAGTTCTGTGTACAATTTACCCTAACTTGTACCTTACCCAGCTCACTCACTTGATCTTAGGAGGGAGGCATCCAGCATTGGTAATCCCCCCCAAGAAAGTAATGCTTTGGGAAATTTCTCCACAACTCATGGGGTAATCAAGCAAGATGTCAGCCTATTAATCCAAGATTACAAACTTCTGCCCAGTTGCATTCCACTGTTTTAGCAGTACGACACAATTGTATTCCAGAGTATCAGGTTATAACTACCCTTATAACTTTTGTTCATTTTAGTGCAGATGTTATAGTAAAAATGAACTAACATCAGGAATTGCACATAAGGGGGTCTTCTGTGCCTTAAATCCTATTTGTGTGGATTGTGCAGTTTATCTTTCTTTGTAGCTATCACTGAAACTGAACATGGAGGACAGTGCTATGGCCAGTGCAGGAGACAAAGATGAACAAAGGCCAAGTTTGAAGAGGCAACAGGTACCTGCTAACAGTATCTGGCACTACAGAGCTACTGGCTGCACTCAGCAAACATCAGCAATAGCGATGTGTCTTGTAGAGCCATTGGTCCTAGGTACTATCCCTAGTCTATGCTGAGTTAATTGATCTCAGTCAGCAGAGCAGTACAGGGATTAGAGTTGCCTCAGTACCCTCAGGTCATGGAAAGGAAAAAAAAATAATCAATATTTCCACTCCTGATTGCCATCCAGCGAACTCTGCTGGAAAGTACACATGTGGAGGTCAGATGAAGACAGCATTTGGCACTGTTGTGGTTCCTCTCACACTTGAAAAGTTTGCCAATATTCAGACATGAGAAATGGTCATTTTGATGAATTACCATCTGCAACCTGTAAAATACCCCAGCAGAAGTCAGTGCTTTCAGGAGAGGGGAGAAAAATCAGGGGAAATCAGTGCTGTGCCCACTAAAAGTTCATACCTGCCACAGCAATGCCTGATCCATTGAGATAAAAGTCTTCATCATATATAATTTTGAATAAACATTTTCCAAACTACAGGGCAAGATTTAGCTGAGGTGAATTCTGGGTAACACCAAAGTTCTCAGTATTTTGTGAAAATGCTCCTTTGTACAATTAGATACCGTCAATAAACATTTTTGTTTGTGCTAACATTTTGTTAGTCTGTAATGGACAATGGTCTTATTTTTCACCCCATATAACGAGAAGGAACGATATACTGATGCTGGAATAATACAGCCCATTGACTGAGGGATGCTGGATATGCAGCTATTTAAGTAAAGGTTATTTTTCTAAAGTACATGCATTTCAACAAGAACCTTGTGATGACAATGTGACTCCTCATCTGCAAGGCAGCACAAACCAGTCATAGTTCCATTCCCATCAACCAATACCACTGATATTTAAAAGGATGACCATATCTGAAAAGCTGGGAAAATGAAACACAATACTTGAATCATTTTTCTCATTCAGTGATTAGCTTGTTTGCACAGTGAAGAGATTATGTGGTTGAATCACAAGAACATATCTTGGCAGAAATAATAGTCGTGTTTGTTCAGTGTTTTATAATTTCAGAAGAGCTGTAATGTGAACATACAAAATCAAGTTTTTGAAATCCATTTACTTGTCGAGATGTAAACATTGCTACACCAAAAGGACAACTATTTTTCCCTCAAAAAGATTATTCCAACACAAATATGAATTCAGAAAAGTTCAATAATTCTACATTTTCTGAGAGTTTTATCCTCTACTTCGCTTCGTTTCTTTCTTGCTTTTCCCCACTTTTCTCCCTCCCTCTACTGAAGGTGCTAACTCTTACTGAAGCATTGTTCCATGGGCACTGGCTGATGATTGGTACTTGGCCAAGTGACCCTTCGACATGGCTGAACCTAGAAAGTGAATGTTGGCAAGTTGTAAGATCACGGAGGGAACCACAGCTGAGTTTGATCCTTTCTTCACACAATGACATTTCCCAGTAGGGGTCTCTGGATGGGATTAAGGAGCAGAAACTCTGGTTGTTCTGTCTTTTCCCAGACAAATCTCCGCTGAGACAAATTGTATTTTCCCTACCACAATATTGGCTGAGATCAGTTAACCCAATGCAGGTCAAAGATTGAATTTGGCACTTTCCTAGTCTATATAGCTTAGTGTATTCACTCATGTAGCTTTCTGGGGAGTTCTTTCTCCTCTCTAGTCCCTGTAAGCTATGCAAGAAGATCCCAGGTTCCATCCCGGGTCTATACAGTGAACCAATTTCAACAGGAGCAACAGTGTGTTATTACTGGCCTCAGTGTCTCTAGGCTAAGAAGCATCCCACTTCTATTTGCTACCACTAATCCCAATGAAAGTGAATGGATTTGATTTACATGTGATGCTCTCCAGTATCAAATAGCCCATCAAGACTAATTTTCTAGGCTCATTCATGAAGAATGGTCACTTGGGTGTGGCAATGCAAGGCTTGCACAACTGAACAAGACTTGCAACATTAGTATCAAGTTAAGCTTGGTACAAGATTCTGGCTACAGCTGGCAGTTAAACTCTTTGGCCAAAATTTTCCTCTTCATTGGGTTTAGCACTAAAATAGTGCCAAGACTGAACTTCCACTGTTCCTAATGATCCCACTGTGAATCCTTCCAATTTTCTTGGCTATTAGATTAAATACTTTAGAATTGACACGTGGTCAGGGACAGGACGGTGTGACTGTGAGTGAGGCAGGTACGGGGATCCAGGAGGTATTATTGCAGAAGCCTCAGTCCCTGTGCTTGTCCAATAGATTAGAGGTTCTTGCAAGCCTTGTGGACAAGTGCGGGGACTGCGAGGAGGACGAGCAAACTGACCACGGCACCGTGGTACAGGAAGCTGTTCAAGTAGGGGGAGTAAAAATGAAGGTGGTTGTAGTAGACGACAGTATAGATGGGGGATTGACACTGTTCTCTGCAGCCAGGAGCATGAGTCCCGAAGGCTAGGTTGCCTACCCGGTGCCAGGGTTAAGGACATCTCCTCCGAGCTGGAGAAGAACTTGGAGTGGGAGGGGGATGATCCAGTTGTCGTGGTCCATGTAGGTACCAACGACATAGGTAGCACTAAGGAGAAGGTTCTGCTGAGAGAGTTTGAGCAGCTAGGGACTAAATTAAAAAGCAGAACCACAAATCTCTGGATTATTACCTGAGCCACGAGCAAATTGGAATAGGGTCAATAGGATCAGGGAGATGAATGCATGGCTCATAGATTGGTGTGGGAGAAGTGGGTTTTGATTCGTGGGGCACTGCTATCAGTACTGGGGAAAGAGAGAGCTGTTCCGTTGGGACGGATTACACCTGAACCATGCTGGGACTAGAGTTCTAGCGAATTGAATAACTAGGGAGGTAGATAGGGCTTTAAACTAAATAAGGTGGGGAGGGGGAGGGTCCCGGTGGAGAGAAATCTAGGATGCTAAAGAGAAAAGACAAAGAAGCAGTGCAGGAAGTGATTGAGGGAAGGATAACCAGATTGTGTCAGGAAGGGACAGAGCGTACAAACAAAAGACAACAAATAGGGTCCAGGTAAGAAAAAATGGTAATTAGACAAATAGGGCCATAGTACAAAAAAATGTTAAGGTGTCTAAAAATGTTAAAAAGACAAATCTAAAGGCACTGTATCTGAATGCACGAAGCATTCGTAATAAGGTAGACGAATTAACAGCACAAATAGATCTAAACGGATATGATATAATAGCAATTACAGAGACTTGGCAGCAGGGTGACCAAGGTTGGGAGCTGAATATCCAAGGGTATTTGATATTTAGGAAGGACAAGCAAAAAGGAAAAGGAAGTGAGGTGGCATTGTTAGTAAAGGATGAAATCAGAGCAATAGTGAGAAAGGATATTGGCTCAGAAAATCAAGATGTAGAATCAGTCTGGGTGGAGTTAAGAAGCACCAAGAGGCAGAAAACACTGGTGGGAGTTGTCCATAGGCCTCCAATCAGTAGTGGTAATGTAGGGGACGGCATCAAACAGGAAATTAGAGATGCATGTAACAAGGGTACTACAGCAATCATGGGTGACTTTAATCTGCATATAGACTGGCCAAACCAAACTAGCAATAATACTGTGGAGGATGAATTCCTGGAGTGTGTACAAGATGGTTTTTTAGACCAGTACATTGGGGAGCCAACCAGGGAACAGGCTATCCTAGATTGGGTATTGTGAAATGAGAAGGGGTTAATTAATAATCTTGTTGTGCGGGGTCCTTTAGGGAAGAGTGACCATAACATGATAGAATTCTTCATTAAGGTGGAAAGTGAAGTAGTCCAATCCGAAACTAGGGTTCTAAATCTAAACAAAGGAAACTACGAAGGTATGAGGAGTGAATTGGCTATGATAGATTGGGAAGCTTCATTAAAAGGCATGATGGTGGATAGGCAATGGCTAACATTTAAGGAACGAATGCATGAATTGCAACAATTAAACATTCCTTTCTGGCGCAAAAACACAAAATGAAAAGCGGCCCAACCATGGCTAACAAAAGAAATGAAGGATAGTATTAGATCCAAAGAGGAGTTGTATAAAGTTGCCAGAAAAAGTAGCAAGCCTGAGGATTGGGAGCAGTTTAGAATTCAGCAAAAAAGGACCAAGAGATTGATTAAGAGGGGATAAATAGAATGAGAGTAAACTTGCAAGGAACATAAATTGAATTGTAAAAGCTTCTACAAATATGTAAAAAGAAAAAGAATAGTGAAGACAAATGTAGGTCCCTTACAGTCAGAAACGGGAGAATTTATAATGGGGAACAGGGAAATGGCTGAGCAATTAAACAAATACTTTGGTTCTGTCTTCATGGAAGAGGACACAAATAACTTCCCAGAAATGCTAGGGAACCAAGGGACTAGAGAAGGAGGAATTAAAGGAAATTAGTATTAATAAAAAAAGTGCTGGAGAAATTAATGGGACTGAAAGCCGATAAATCCCCAGGGCCTGATAATCTATATCCCAGAGTACTAAAAGAGGTAGCCATGGAAATAGTGGATGCATTAGTTGTCATCTTCCAAAATTCTATAGATTAGGGAACAGTTCCTGCAGATTGGAGGGTGGCAAATGTAACCCCACTATTTAAAAAAGGAGGGAGAGAGAAAACAGGGAACAACAGACCGGTTAGCCTAACATCAGTAGTAGGGAAAATGCTACAGTCTATTATAAAGGATGTGATAACAGGACACTTAGAAAATATCAACAGGATTAGACAAAATCAGCATGGATTTATGAAAGGGAAATCATGTTTGACAAACCTACTGGAGTTTTGTGAGGATGTAACTGGTAGAATAGATAAGGGAGAACCAGTGGATGTGGTTCATTTGGATTTTCAGAAGGCCTTTGATAAAGTCCCGCATAAGAGGTTAGTGTGCAAAATTAAAGCACATGGGATTGGGGGTAATATACTGGCATGGATTGAAAATTGGTTAACAGACAGGAAACAGAGAGTAGGAATAAATGGGTCTTTTTCGGGGTGGCAGGCAGTGACTAGTGGGGTACCGCAGGGATCAGTGCTTGGGCCCCAGCTATTCACAATATATATCAATGATTTGGATGAGGGAACCAAACGTGATATTTCCAAGTTTGCTGACGACACAAAACTAGGTGGGATCGTAAGTTGTGAAGAGGCTTCAAGGCGATTTAGACAAGTTGAGTGAGTGGGCAAATACATGGCAGATGCAATATAATGTGGATAAATGTGAAGTTATCCACTTTGGAAGGAAAAACAGAAAGGCAGAGTATGACTTGAATGGTGATATATTGGGGAATGTTGATGTACAAAGGGACCTGGGTGTCCTTGTACACCAGTCACTGAAAGCAAATATGCAGGTGCAGCAAGCAGTTAGGAAGGCAAATGGCATGTTGGCCTTCATTGCAAGAGGATTTGAGTATAGGAGCAAGGATGTCTTACTGCAGTTATACAGGGCCTTGGTGAGACCACACCTGAAGTATTGTGTGCAGTTTTGGTCTCCTTACCTAAGAAAGGATCTACTTGCCATAGAGGGAGTGCAGAGAAGGTTCACCAGACTGATTCCTGGGATGGCAGGACTGTCGTATGAGGAGAGATTGGGTAGACTCGGCCTGTATGCACTCGAGTTTCGAAGAATGAGAGGGGATCTCATTGAAACATATAAAATTCTGACAGGGCTAGACAGACTGGATGCAGGGAGGATGTTTCCCCTGGCTGGGGGGGTCCAGAACGAGGGGTCACAGTCTCACGATACGGGGTAGGACATTTAGGACTGAGATGAGGAGAAATTTCTTCACTCAGAGGATGGTGAACCTGTGGAATTCTCTACCACAGAAGGCTGTGGAGGCCAAGTCACTGAATATATTTAAGATGGAGCTTGATCGATTTCTAGACACAAAAGGCATCAAGGGGGATGGGAGAGTGCGGGAATATGGTATTGAGATAGAGGATCAGCCACGATATTGAATGGCGGAGCAGGCTTGAAGGGCCGAATGGCCTACTCCTGCTCCTGCTCCTATTTTCTATGTTTCTAGGGTCCAACCCTTTGCACGATTGTGGGAGGGTTTCCAGTGTTATTTTTGCCTTCCATTGATAGCCAGCCCCTGGGTGGGAAGGAAATCCAATGCAGTCACATCATCACCACCACCACACAATAAAGAGAAAGAAAGTTGAAGAAGATTTTACTGGCTGCATCATCAGGGCAGAAAGCTCCAAAGTTTAGAGTCGACAGTGAAGGTGTTATTGTCAGAGATAAGGAGAAGCATAAAAGTCCCTTTGGCACACAGAACAGAAAACTAGAAAAATCTACAGTGCAGGCTCAGTGGAAGGAAGTGTCAGAACCCGAGAGTTTCACTTTCAGGACCCTGCAGATGTCAAGTCAATGTATGAAAAAGTTTAATTACCTCATCAGATCAACCAAGGTAAGGGGACTAGCATTCATCATTTTCCGTACCTATTAAATGGTTGAGTATCAGCAACATCCACCTTGACCTCCCAGTGTTCCTCATCATGTCTTACTTCCCTGAGATTTCCCCAAGGAAACGTGAGATCCTTCATACCTTTCCCTTTCTCTCCAAATGCTGCTTAACTCACTCCCTTATGAAAATCTCACTGAAACAGGGCTTTGGTCACCTGCTTAATGCAGTAGTGGTTTGTCAATTAACTTATAGAGCACATAATCTCCTAATGTAGCCTGAAAAGAACATGTATTTTATAGATATTATTTGCCACTGTCATTTTAACTACCACACTTGATGCACAACACTGTAATTGTCTCCTTAGGAAAATATAGCCTTCCGATGCATTGACATCTTTACAAGTTACGATATGAATGCATTGGTGTTCAGATGTGGTGTAATGGGTATCTGTAGATTGTTGCTATTCTATGCCTATGGTTCTTTACCAATCTGGCATTCTTCTGGGCTTCCTGCACATACCGATCATCCTCTTCCTTCTCAAAACACATGTACAAAGTGATGCCTAGGGGAGAGGGTATCATTGGGGGTGGTGCAATGGCTGCCAGACTCAAGAGATGGCAAAAAAAATCTGCACCACCAACAACAATCCTGTAGTCAGCAAAGTCCAAGTTCAGCAATCTTTAACACCAAGAACTCCCACAGTAATTGGATAAATTAATCAAATTCAATTGAAAATGGCCACCAAATAGAACTTTATTGCTATTGCTTCCAGCAAGGTGTAATGTGATTGATATACTAGTGTGAAGTTTGGGGGGTGGTAACCCAATGTGTGGGGAGGCAAATTGAGTGTTATTATATCATCACTCCTCAAGGATTTTAATGGTGAGGGTTGGTTTTCAGGGAGCACTGAGAGGGGACTAAGAGCAGGGATGGAGGAAAATATCAAAACCCCTCTGGTTATCTGGTTAGGAGCAGGATTGTAAATTATAGGATTAGGCACCAATTAAGATGATCAAATACTCTACTGAACTTAATGGTTCCCTTGCTGTTGAGGCTGGGAGGTGGGGGGTGGGCGTTGTGTGTTGTCTCTGGAGGGCTGCAAGTCAGGAGTAAATGGTCAGAGGCTGGGTATTCTGCAGCGAGTGACTCACCTCCTGACTTCCCAAAGCCTTTCCACCATCTACAAGGCACAAGTCAGGAGTGTGATGGAATACTCTCCACTTGCCTGGATGAGTGCAGCTCCAACAACACTCAGGAAGTTCGACACCATCCAGGACAAAGCACCCGCTTGATTGGCACCCCATCCAACACCCTAAACATTCACTCCCTTCACCACCAGCGCACAGTGGCTGCAGTGTGTACCATCCACAGGATGCACTGCAGCAACTCCCCAAGGCTTCTTCAACAGCACCTCCCAAACCCGTGACCTCTACCACCTAGAAGGACAAGAGCAGCAGGCACATGGGAACACCACCACCTGCACGTTCCCCTCCAAGTCACACACCATCCCGACTTGGAAATATATCGCCGTTCCTTCATCGTCGCTGGGTCAAAATCCTGGAACTCCCTTCCTAACAGCACTGTGGGAGAACCTTCACCACACGGACTGCAGCGGTTCAAAAAGGCGGCTCACCACCACCTTCTCAAGGGCAATTAGGAATGGGCAATAAATCCCTTCTTGCCAGCGACGCCCACATCCCATGAACAAATAAAAAACTGTGAGGATGGATGAATATTTTCCAGTTTTGCTTGATCACCCTTAGGAAACAGTGAGTTTTTAAGCTGAACTTTCACTCAGGAAATTTAGTGAATTGGGTAGAGTCCACAATAGGATAGACTATATATGGTCTGTCGAAGAAGCAGGATTAAAAGGTCCAGTAGCCTGTTATTGATCTATCCTTCCTTACATACTTAGCAGAACAGTCCAACTTTTAGAACAGACGCATGTGAGCACAAACTGTCATGAACCAGATGTATTTCCCAATATAAGGTATTGTACGTAACTCTAAATTGATGGATGACAAATATTTTATGTTTATGCAGACTTAGCAAACATTGACACTTAATAGAACAGTTAATAATTAGAACAGGGTGACTCAATGAATTTTTATCAAGTGCCACTATAACTTTATCTCCTTTCCACCTTCACTCATTCTCTATCTCATTTTCTGTGTCTGCAATGGTGGGTTGTGATGGAAGTCCAGAGACACAAGGAGGTCCTGGTCTCTTGAGAGTCACAGGTAACAGCCACTTCTCAGGTCTGTGTCATAAGTACGATTGGAGTACAGCATCAAGATACCAAGACTGCTGTGGGGGTGTACTTTCTACGGACTCAAAGACACAAAATTTCACTCAGATCCCCCTACCAAACAATTGCTTACGATCCTCTCCTTTTAGACTGTAACTATTTTTTTCTGCTGAAATGAATTAACAGCAATCAACACCAATTGGTTTGTGAACAGATTCGTAGGAAAGTGCCTAGAAATATTTGGCCTAATGTTATTTGTGGTCCATCTCTCTTTTGTTTGTGGCCTTCAACAGATTGCTGCTGCATTTACCTCTGTGCCTCCATTCATGACCTGCCCGGCTGTGGGACGTTGACCAGCCTGTGATCCAGTGCTGTTCTCTCTCCTTTTTCCTGCCTTCCAGCTGCAAAAGGAGGGATTAATATTAAAAGGCATGGTGATCCCTGTTTCCAAACAGCAAGTGGAAAGGCTCCATTAAAAAGAACTGTCTTAATGGCCCTCGTGACATAATTGAAATGAGGAACGCAATGCAAGCTCAGATCCAAGCCTCACTGCTCCAAGGTGTAGCATGTTGGACCTGACAGTAGCCTTCAAGCAAGGTGTTGGTTGGGTTTGTAGCCCTTGACATCAAGTTAAGGAGTAACTTTGTGCTAGCCGATTTGTCCATTTTAGAAGTGTGTGTTTGTTTTGGGGGAATGGCAACTCCTTTGGCTGCACCACACACACATTTTTATAGAGGCAGAAAATTGTCTTTTCATGCAGCTAGCAAAGAAAACAGGTTAATTTTATTTTATCCCAAACTTTTTCAGATGCAGCACCTCTCCTCCTTGACAATATACAAAAAAAAGCACATCAGTTGCTAGTTGATTCTTCCCTCACCTCCAGCCTCTCTGATGCAACATTTCTTGTCTTTATTTTATCACTACCACAATAATTATTACACCTCGGAACTTTCCTTATGTTTTTTCTAAGCTCCAAATATACCATCCGATGCATTCTTCCTTTTCCCCACGTTTCAAGATTATCATACCATCTTTTAACTTTTTTTTTCTCAGGACTTCAACACCATTGAACTTCTTACCTTTCTCAGTTTTCTCTTCCTCCTACAATCTACAGGTTTTTAAAACCGAAGCTTGCCATCATCCAACCACTACCTCTTAATTTTGTTTTCTCCTGCTCTTTTCTGCCTTGGGTGCTGTTTTGTGGAATAGGCCTAAGTCTTTCACCTAGGATTCTCAATGAAAATACGAAAAGAATTCAGATATTTAGGATCTGACACATCTGTTTCTAGGAAAAGTTAATTTTTCTTGTTTTTTATTTGAGTATCTCAAAGGAACAATAGTTTATGAGGTAAATATAAATTATTTGTCAAGACATTACAGATATCCAAGTGCTTTTGTATGTGCTGATGACAACAAAATTGGAAAGATAGCCAGTAATGTTTCTGACGCTGGAAGATATTGATTATTTGTGTGCGGTGAGAGATTTGGAAAATTCAATTAAAGGATTTGAGCAAAGGTTTCATAAATTTTTTTTCTTCATACAGCATGTGCACACTCATTGTTGTGTTTTAATCAATATTTTACTTTGCTATAGATTTTTTCTGAACATAAAAATAAATAACATTTAAACAGTTCTGCTTACCACAGAAACAAATTTAACAATATCTGAAGAGCTTGATCAGATGTTGTTACTGACTCGTACACACATTTGCTGGCTGTAACTCATTTCATTACTAATTTTATAGGTATTTTGTCCAAGGAGCTCTTATTTACTGTGACTTTGCAAGGAAAAAAGAAAACCTCAGCATTAAAAATAAATTGATTGGCAAGGTACAATAATAAATAAACGGTGTGGACTGGAGTTGGCAAAAACTCGTAGTTGTTGCCCTTTACCCCGGAGACTCAGACTTTAAACATGGTTCAGAGAAAACTGTTTAGTTCTCTTCTGACTCCTGACTATTAAGGGTCACTCTGTGAATTGAATTCTGGCAGCTCTGAATCGTTTGCAACAGGGACAGTAGTTCAACCTATCATTGGCGTTTGATTTGACAGTTGCAGCTCTGAAAGGATCAAGTCTGAGAATGCAGTGAGGGTGGTAGGGGGAGGGGTTCAGGGTTGCCTAATAGTGCTTAGCAATTGAATAATTCCAATAAATGTTAATTAAACGTGGTCATCTCTTATCTCAGTAAGAAAACAGATAAATCATTATTTTATCTGTTAACAAAAATCCAATTGATAACTTTATTACTATTCATAAACAAAGTAATTTAGTATTTAAAATAAAAACACAATTTTACCCCACCTCTTCTAAGCTCTTGCTGGGGTACGGTTCTGCAGCTGCCAGCTACCCTCTGCTGCCTTGTCCAAATGGCTATTCTTCATACGTTAGCCTAAATGGTGATTGCTGCCAGTAGTCCTTTTCTGGCAATGTAAGAATGTAAGAATTTATAGGATCAGGAAAAGGCCATTAGGCATATCAGGCCTGTCCTTTTCAGATTGATCTCCTACCCATCTTCAATCCCTTCTCCCTCCAGAAACACGTTTCGTTGCCTCTTGACCCCATTCACACTGTCCACCTTAATACCTTCCCTGGTAAATTTCTTTCACAAGTCCATTACCCTTTAGGTGAACAGTTCTATCTGACTTCTCCTTGCTCCCAATTTCACAATTTTTAACTTGCTGAACCCTTTGTGAACCCTTCACTAAACTGAACAGTTTGCTTGGATAAACTTTGTCAAGTCTCTTAATAATCTGCAAAAAAAACTTCAAATTAGGTCACCTCATCTTTTCCAAACATAAGCCCAACTTCCTTAGTTTTTCCTCATAATGTAAATTCCTGATACCCACGTAATTTTCATTGGTTGGATTGAACTTCGGCTTTTGGCATCATTGCATGAAGCCTTCATTTTGTCCTCCTATTTTAGCCTGGCTTTCATTTTGGTTGGTTTTTCTAGTGGAACTATTAAGTTACAATTGAAACTATTAGATTGCTATTGACAGGTAGCAACTGGTTGCTAGTAGCTCTGTGGGAAACTAAAATTGAGCCTTGAATCTGTCAAAGCATTGCCCAGCCCTGTTCTGAATAGTGTAACCTCAACAGCTGATTTTTCCACAGCCTTTGCCAGAATAGTGTCACTTATCAAATCATCTTCTCATATGTTTAAAAATTGAGATGAAATAAATCTACAAGACCTGGTAGTCAAATACGCTACTTAAATCTACATCATCTCAATGCCTCAGCATCCTCAAGGTGATACTCACAGTTTAGGCTCACACATCAAGAATTGCCTCTTGGATGATGTACAAGAGTTTGGCCAGTACCTGTGGAACTGTACTCCAGTCTGAGCCAATGCCTTCAGGATAGAAATCAAAGGGAGAGCTAAATGTTGTCATTTTAATCTTTCATCTTATGTTAATTGGACACCATATTAAAAGTAGAACTGATTGGGCGAGTCTTGGTAAGACAGTCCAGAATATCATGTATTCTAATTATCAGCATTTTAATTTTATAAATTCTGTACCCAGGGGAATGGCCCTTAAGAGTTTGGTGTGAATATGAAAGGGCAGATCATTGCAGCTGCCCACTCACATAAATATATGACAGAAATGTCACTAAGCAAATCAATCTGTCCACTAAAATGCCTGCAGGGGACTGCTCCCACAGGTGCACACCAAGATACAGTTTCTAGCACCTAATTTAAATGCCATTAACCCAGACACACAGTTCTCTCCCACCAACCCCCTCTCCTGCCAAAAAAAATCTTGAATATTTGTGAACCTGGGTAAATCTCAATTATTTGCTACTGAGGCTCAAAAACCCCTAAGTATTTACATCTATATTATTAAAAATTATATGTCGGTATAATATTGTATGATTGGAATAGTGTAACGAGCTTGTAATGTTGTTGACTGGTCCATGCTAACCACATGACACCGTGGACCAATCTGATCATTTAAAATAAATGCCATTTGATCCACTCTGCCCGACTGCATGAAGTGCTTCAAGTCCAGATCCATTCCCTCCTACCCACCATCAATTGACAGACCCAGGCCTACCTCAAGTGCTCCAGTCGTGTTCCATGTCCTCACAAACTCACTCATTAGCTCGAGCAACACTCCCAGTGCCTGCGACTCCAGTTCTTGCTCCAACTGTTTTCCTAGGCTCCATGCAACCTCTTCCCATGTTCTCTCGGCTCCACATTTGCTCTTGCCACCTTTTTCTTGGCTGCAAGTCCTACTACCCAAGTTGGAGGCATGGAGGATGCTGCAGCAGACGGTCAATGCCAGTTTTAAATTGGTGGCGAGCTTCAGAACCAGCTGATAAAAATCAGCTCACTTGCTCAGCAATGCTCCTAAAAAATTAAAGTGAAAAACCAGTTTTATGGCCGCCCTCTTCCAACGCCAAGCTCCATCATTTCTCTGACCTGCATGTATGGCAGCAGTTCCCAGACACACTGGTACTGGTCAAGGCCATGACTCTAGGCCCATTGTACCACCATCAGTGAGTCAACATGGACAAGGGTACAAGGCCATGAGTTTGTATCCATTGCTTCCTGCATGCCTGGCCTGAGCACTCCCCAGCCCCCATGGTCAATTGACATTTTCAAGACTGAGATCAATAGATTTTTTTTTTATTAGGCAAGGCTATCAAGGGATATGGAGAAAAGGCAGGTAAATGGAATTAAGGTATAGAGCAGCCATGATCTAATAGAATGGCAGAACAGGCTTTTGGTTGGGGGGGGGGGGGTAGGGTGGTTGCATGAATGGCCTACTCCTGTTTATGGGCTCCACCCACTCTCTCCCAGTTCAGGCCTCAATGTCCAGTTTTTCTTGAGACGACATTTCTCAGTCTTGCCTTCTCAGGCCCAGATCGCTACCTCTGACCAGAAACATTCTGGCTCATTTTGATACATGCACCTGAAGGAACTGTTAGCCTCTTAAGAAGGGTATTTTTTTCCTGGGTTATCCCTCAGTGACTTCATCAGAGCCATCCCAGGGAGAAGGAGTCCCAAATTGCAGATTTCCATTGGGACAGGAATATTTTTTTTAAATACTAAATTTTTTAAGATAGGTATTGGGGAACAACACTACTTTCCCCTCCTATTTTCTTTCCCCTTTAATTATATACAAGAGAGCAGTGATATTCACGATAGCCAATGGTTGGTTTTTGCAGTAGGATTGCAGTCTGTTCGACAGCTGGCATTTCTGAGATCCATTTTCCAGTTGTGCACCAGGTGGATCATATAACTCTCACTTTATCACCCTTAGAGGCCAGTTGAAGGACAAAGAGAAACAAAAACACACCCAAACACAAAACTAATGTTTTTCAACTGACTGTGGTAACAGGATGGCCTGCGTGAATGTGACGGAGAACGGGCCGCTGGGATTCGAGATCACTGCCATATATTTTGAGCATTCTTGAGCTGCTTGGCACCCGTGACCCTTGCCCCTTGCCAAGCACATGATTAAGAGGAGATTTTCACTGCACTGCCCTCGAGGTGTCTCATTCAATGCTTTGGGTCTGTCATTCGCTCAGAATGTCATGAATGTCATTTTCCAGTACAGCTGGAGAGGGCAAAGAATCTTGCCCACCTCATGGTTGTGCTATTTTCCAAATTCCAAAACCCATTAAAACACAAATAAACCACCGAGAAGAGATGAGAAAAGCAGGTGGGAATGTGTGGCCTTCAGTAGGGCTTGACATCTTAATTTTATTTAAACGTTTGCTAATGGATTTGTTGCTTTCACTGTATTAGATTTTGTTTTTATTTCTCTCTCTGCATAGGACATACTACAAGAAGCAGCTCCACATTCAAGGTGGCTGTAGTTTGTCATTGTCAGCAGTTTATTATATATATTACACCATATATTGTATAAAATATATGTTATATCTATAATAAACTGCTGACAATGACAAAAATAAAAGATTATGTATTTCAAGCTCTGCTTGGAGATATTTTCCACACTAAATAAAAAATCAAATGCTGGTTTTAAACCAGCAACTTCATCAGATATTATAATTAACTTTACAGATTTGCACAACCTCTCAAATCTTTTCTTTTACATTTTTTTTCCTTGCGCTCAACAAGGTGAGAGATGTCAATGTTGAGGAATGAACTCACTCTAGTCTGTGCTCCCTGTATCAACATTAAGTAGTCCCTGAGCAGGTGCAGCATCGGTCAGGTGCAGAGTAAAGTTCCCTCTGTTCTGCTCCAATGTGTCTCAACTGCAGAAGAATGTCCCACTGCAACACATTTCCACTCTAGTCATCCTGTAGCTACTGAGTGAGACTGCCAACTTAGTACTGAATTTCAGACAGTTATGTGCAATGGGCCAATGCCCACTAAGAACTGGGTTGAGAATGTGCAAACTTGTGTAACAGTCAACTGTGTGAATCACCCAATGGCTCAGGTTGTAAGGGTAGCATATGCAGCTGAGCTATACAAACCAGAAGATACCATGTTTAATTCCATATGTGTTGAGTTAACTTATTTCAGCCTGGGTTGCAGTCGGGGCACTACAAATGGCCTCCGCTCTGCCTGATTGGGAAAATAAGATAGAAGATTCCCACTCCTGATCGCTATCCATTGACTCCTGCTGGTATGTAAATCTCAATTAACAGGATGGGACTTGGCTATGGTACCCCCATAATAGAGCTTGCTGTGTACACTCAGTGGCTAGGCTCACACATGAGAAATGACCTCTTGGGTGAAGATATTGGAAGAGGTACAATGGAACCATATCACGACCACAAATTAGTCCACATTTTCAGGAGAAAGGGAAAATGGGAAAAAAACAGCGCAGATGATGTAGACAAAAACAGAATTGAATCTACGCAAGACTCACGTTTCTATTCAGTGACTGACATTCTTCAAAAATGCTGAAGGTACTGGAAACAAAAAGTCATGTCATTTTGGAGTTAGTTGTACTTAGATTTTATTTTCGTTGAGGGCGAGACTCCCTGCATTTGTAAATATCTTTTAGTCTGGTCATGGAGGAGGACAGCCTGTTCTCAAACCACCACCCGTGCTTCTCTTTTTCCTGCAGCCAGGAAGCACAATAGTTGATTTTCTCCCCTCTCCCTATTTAGCATTCTCTTTGCAAACTATGGCTCAGATCAAAATCCGAGCGAGCTGGAGTCAGAAATGGGCATAGTCGTTTTTATTTCTTCACCTCCTCTCTTGAAGGCAGCGGCTGATGTTAAGAGCATGGTTAGCGCTGGATGTCATTTGGCTTTCGTTGCCTTGTACAAGTGTATAAGCCTGAAAAATGAGCATCAACAGAATATTAATCAAATGCAAACCCGATCCTGTCCTCACCAGATGTTCAAACACATGCACTTTCCAGCAGAGGTCACTGGATAGTAATCAGGAGCAGGACTCTTGGCCGATTTCTTACCTCCTTAAACCAAAGATACTGTGGCCAAATGTAGCAACCCAATTGTTGACCTGTCTGAGATCAACTAGCTCAGCATAGAACCTGAATCCTTAGCTCAGTTACATACCACATGGCGCATTTGCCAACTGATCCATTAAGGCAACTACCGATCTACTGTACAGAATTTTTAAAAAAATGATAATTCTTGCAATTTGGATTTAAAACAGCAGCTTTTATTTACTGTAATTTACATACAATATTATTAATTCCTAGTTTAGCAGTGCAATAAAAACTATTTGTCTTTTACTTCACTTTCCGTTGATGCTTCTTGTATAAAGGCTCCGATTGATGCAGTATGTTGAAGTATGTCAGGAAGATCAAGAAATGGATACAGGAAAATAGGGATACCAGGACAGGGAATAAGTCTGGCAGCTGTGGGGGAGGAACTAGCGTCGCACTTATCAAGCTAAGCGTTGCCATGGCAAATATTGACAGAAAGAACTGTAGGGATAAAAGAGAAAGCCATTTTTCTATTTTATATATATTACGTTACATTTTTAAGGTTGTAAAACCCAAAAAGTAGAACACACTTACGTTTCCTAATCTGCAAATATAACATCCCATATACTCTTCCTTCTCCCTGCATCCTCACTATGTTGAAATACTCATCAACCGTCCTCTACTTTAGGTTCAATTTTTCCCAGGATGTCAAAATTGTGGAACCGCTTGCCTCTCAATTTTCCCTTCTGCAATCTACAGACTTCTAAAATCCAAATTTACTGTCACCTAAGCATTAGTTCTTGATCTACCTTGCCTTCTCTCCTATCCTTTTCAACCTTGGTGGTGTCCTGCACCATTGGCCTTGACCCTTCACCTAGGTTTCATGATGAAAGAAAAAGTAAAAGAATTAAAAACTGTACTCCAAGCTCAATCCGTTTTTTGATGATGGCTCATTGGATAGCAATCGCGCCTGAGTCAGAAGGTTGTGCATTCAAAACCCACTCCAGAGGCTTGAACACAAAAATCTAGGCTGACACTCTAGTGCAGTACTGAGGGAGTGCTGCACTGTTGGAGGCGCCATCTTTCGGATGAGATATTCAACCGAGGCTCCGTATGCCCTTTCAGTTGGACGTAAATTTTCCAATGGCACTATTTTGAAGAGCAGGGGAGTTTCTTCCCGGTGTCCTGGCCAATATTTATCCCTCAATCAACATTAAAAAAAAGACATTCTGGTCACAAACTCATTGCTGTTTGAGGGAAATTGCTGTGTGCAAATTGGTTGCTGCGTTTCCTACAACATTGACTACACTTCAAAAGTAATTGGCTGTAAAGCACTTTGGGACGTCCTGAGATAGTGAAAAGCGCCATATAAATGCAAGTTTTTCTTTCTTTCATCTTCTCCCAATCTCTCACTGCAGCTTCTTTGAGTGAGATTGCCAGTTTAGTGCTAATTTGTGCCAACTGCTGGCAGTGGCCTTGCCCAAAACTAACAGAAACTGGGCTGAAATATCTTCAGATTCATTTCACGCAAAGACCCCTTTAGAATTCATCAAGGTGTAAGAATGTCAACCTGGGAAATGAAATATTTTCCCCCCACTTTTATCACCTAGTGTGCATTTCCCCATCAAGCATTATATGAGTTATATGGAAAGTAAAGTTCACTCTCCTCTGCCTCATCAACATAACTTAACGTCAACCTCAGAAAAGCACCCCAGTGTAATATTTTACATTTCCTGCACCAGCCATCCTTAGGGCCAATTTAGTGCTAATTAATTTCCATCCAATTGGTCTGATCTGGATTGAAACCCAGGTCCCAGAGGTGACAGGGTAAGGTGTGAGCCCATTATTCTAATGCATCACACTTAAAAACAAATTTAAAACAATGATTTTTCACAAAGCCATTGTTTGTAAAGCATAGAGGTTACTTACTGCAAGTTTCACAAGATGTGCTGGAATTGTGAAGTGTGGAATGTATCTCCTCACGCCCTGAGAAAATGGCTGGAGTTGCAGATCCTCCACCGATACTTTCTCAAACGCTGACAGCAACTTTGTTGTGACGAGGAGGAAGGCCAAAGAGGTAATAGTGTAAGGGAGGAGCAGCCCATCTTTCAACAACAGGGGAAGCATGCTGCGAGGGCACAACAAAATAAAGAACGTGAAAGTGGGAAGCATTATTCCTACTCAGTGGTACGACAAGAAATATAAAACTAATTAAGTTAAAACTACATCCTTGGACTCAGTATTGGTCTCTGAAGATTAACAACACTGACACCAGCAATTGTTCCCTTTACAGGACACATGGTAAGAAGGCCAATAAGTTGGGCTGATCTATGAATTAGGGCAGGCTTGTTGGACTTTCCCCCCCCCGTAAACTTGAGTGGTGCCCAAAGCCGAAAGAAGAAATGTCTTTTAGCACAAGCTTTGGAAACACAGTGACCCAAATACTTAATGCATATTTAAAAGAAAAATGTGACTGATATTTGCTAAAATTACATGCAAGGGGCAAGATTTACAAAAAGAGCTTTTTTAAAATCTTGAGTTCCTTCTCACATTAAATATGACAGGAAATGGAAAAACACTTATAGGTAATGCCAACAAACATTCACAGAACCTATTAGTTAGCATCCATACAGAGATTTGACAAAAAAAAGCTGCATTTACCTAAATGTTGACACGAGCAAAAACCACGTTGCCATGAAGGGGATTTCATGTAGTAGCAATAAAACAGGCCTGAAAACAAACAGAATAAAAGGTACATGATTTGCACAGAACTGAACTGAAAATATGGACAAGGGGTGTGGGGTAAACACATTGCCTTGTGTGATACAGATTCATACAGACCAGGAAAGCAAGAGGTTCGATCCCAGTCAGTGCTCCTTTAGCCGACCTCGGCCAGGGCAGTGATAGGGGTATTACAAATGGCCTCAATGTTTTGGGTAAGGTGAGGAAATATCAGCCAAGGATTTTGCTCCTGATCACTCTCACATGAGCTCAGTGAAATGTGTTTATATATCAACAGGATTGGGTTCTGCAGTGATGCCCTCCAGGCAAATAGTACATTGACATTCACTATTTGTTAAATAACTTTACATTCCCTATTTGTCGAGCAGCCCACGTACACTTGCTATCTGAACAACATGAAGAACGGCCATATGGAAGAGATAGAGCGCCATTATTAACCTGTGACTATTTTCACAGCACCAGCCAGTGCTCTCAGGAAAGAAGTGGAGAAAATATGTAACTTCCTACACATTTTGTCTTCCCCCCAACCCCCCCCCCCCCCACACCCTCCACCCACCCCTAACAGTATTGATGGCAGAGAAGTGCCACAAGCTTTACTGCACACAAAAGATCTCAGGAAGGCTAGAAAGTGCGTGTTTGAACGTGGAATGAGAACGGGATTGGGTAATGCTGAGTGTTAGCTTGGATCAGTTGGTAGCACTCTGGCCTCAGTCAAAAGTTCGTTGGTTCAAGTCTACTCCAAAATTGAGCACATGATCTAGGCTGACACGCCAATGCAGTAGTGAGAGACTGCTGCATTCAGAGGTGCCATCCTTCAGATGAGATATTGAACTGAGACCCTGTCCTTCTAATGGTTCAAGTGGATCTTAAAGGTCCAATGGCACTATTTAAGGAAAAGCAAGAGTTTTTCAGGTGCTCTGGCCCATGCTCCTCTCAAAAAAAATCCTGCTGAAGACAGATTAATTGGTTATTCAACTTGTTCCTTTGTAAGATCTTCCTGTATACGAAATGGCTGCTACATTTGGCTGCATAACATCAGTCACTGCACTTTAAAGTAACTCAATGTATGTGAAAAATCTGAGATATTTCTGAAAGACGGAATGAGGTGGCATCTAAGTGCAAGTTCTTTTATTGCCTCTGGTTGAGTAGCCTACTTACACTCATTGTCTGAGCTCACATGTGATGAATGGGCACTTAGGTAAAATATCAGTGAGTGGCTGATGCCTATAGAACCATACACCAGAAAGAGTCAGTGCCTTCAGGAGGGAGGAAAATTAGAACAAAAAAATACATAATTTTAAAATAAGAAAATGAGTCAGAGAGCCAAGACTGTACCAAGCTCTGTAAATTATTCCCGTCAAAAGTACTTTGGGCAGAAGGCAGCTCCGTTAATTCTATGGCAGCAAAGAGCCCACTGACTGACCATCTGCCTCAAGGTAGGAATGAGAAAGAGCAAAAGATTGGGTTTGAATAAACTGACGGGTTGCTATGTTAACTGGCAGGAATATCAGTCATCATATTAGTCAGTAAGCATGGAATAATAATTTAATCTCTAGTTATTTTCAGCCTGCTAAGTAATAGACATTTTATAAATAAATGTTCTGTTCATTTTAGCTACTCCATGCAGTGATGCATAAAATATTTTGTCCAATTCTCTTTTATTATTGAACATGTATTAATTTCAATTAAAAGAATTACATCTTTTTCAGACCAGTTTCCTGAAGGGGCTGATTCATACTGATGTATGGTTCCTCAAATGCTGGCACCCGCCTGTACCCCAGCCCAGTGTCTATTCTTCATGCCAGAGCGTAGACAGTCATTTATTTGTGTGTTTGGGGGAGGAGTAACATCACAAATGAGGTTGATCTTGATGTCTGAAAACATTCATTCCCTAGCAAAGCTCCCTGGATAGCCGCCAGGAGTAGGAACTTTGCCTAATTTTCTCCTCCCTAGGTCACTGAGGTCAATTGTAGCAACCCACCATTGCCCTGGCAGATAACTCAGCAAAGTCCAGAAACCGGGAACTTTCCTAATCTTTATGGTCTAATACCACAGCACACAATGCATTTCCACACAGAGCCTTCAGGGTGCTTCAAACAAAATTAATTATGTAGACAATTACCTAACGCCTGCCAAAAATTAGCAGTTCATGAGCTCAAAGCGTTGGCTTGGCTTGGCTCAGTCGGTAACATCTCTGAATCAGCAGGTTGAGTTCAAGACCCATTTCAGGACTTGTGCACATATTCTAGATTGACACTTCAATGCAATTCAAAGAGAGTGCTCTATTGTCAGAGGTATTGTCCTCCAGATGAAATGTTAATCAGAGGCCCCTGCTCTGGTGGACTGGTTGAAGTAGAGTAGGAAGTTCTCCTAGTGTCCTGGCCAACATTCCTCTTTCAACCTACACCACCAAAAACAAATTATACAGTCATTTGCTAATTTGCTTTTTCTGGAATCTTGCTGTGCCTAATTGGCTGCACATTTTCCTACATAATAACAGTGACTACACTTCAAAAGGTAATCCATTCATGGTAAAATGCTTTGGGATGTCCCAAGGACGTGATAAAGTACCACATAAATGCAAGTTCTTTCTTACAGAATGAATTGGGGAGTTCTGTGGACTTGTTCTATTTCTGCTGGGATATGGTTTACAGCCTTTCAAATATATAATTTGGATTGTGATGGAAATTTATCAATGTAGCAGTTATGACAAAGTTACTATGTCCTGATTAGTCATTTATTCCTATTGTTTGAAATGTTCAAGACTAGCAATTCCATAAACTCAAGACAATGTCCTGTTTTACAATATATTCAACAAGTACTAGCAAGACATGGAAACTAGGATTTAATAATTAAAAGATGCACTTCTGTCCAAGATACTCAAATATATTGTGCATGATGTTCATTATACCATCTTCATCAGTCATGTGCTCATAGTTCACACCTCTGTATTCCTTACATTGATTACTGCAACCACCGCTAAACAGAGATTGGGTTCACATCGAGCACACACAGGTGAGTCTGTCGTATATAACGAAACGTATCTTCTAGTTACAAGGAAAGGTAAGAAAGTTAAGCTTGTTTTCTTTGGTAAAAAGATGAGACTTTGAGATGACCTAATCGAAGTTTTGAAGAATGGAACTGACAAAATTGATCCAGGCAAATTGTTCATTGAGGGATCAAATGCCAAGGGTTAAGTTAAAAATTAATAAATTAGGGCTAAGAAGTTAGGTAAAATGGTTTCCACACAAAGTGTATTAGATCTATGGAATAAGTTGCCGGGGAGGTCAATGGAGCAGACATTATGAAGAGGTCTGTTTCTGAAGCAAAAAGGGACTGAGGGATAAAATGTGAAATTGGGTAGATAGTGTTGATCTATCAAAAAGAGATGGGCTTGTTGAGCCTGATGGACCTTTCCTGTTCTTAAAGATTCCCATGCAATCTTTTAAAGTGAACTAGTCTCTATTATTTTACTGAAAATATTGCAATGTCATGAGGAATGTAAGAAAAAGATTAGAATCTTATCTTTATACACATGTAATTTTTTTAAAAAACAGAATGATGGCAACATTCAACGCTGTGTATGAAGAAGAATTACTTGTGATGTGATACTGGGGAAAAATTCTACAAAACATGCCTGCTCCTGGGTGACCTTTAACTTCACCACATCCCCACGCTCATGTTGCCTCCAATTTTCTCTTGAAAGCAGCAATTCCTGCTGAGCTACAGTTCCTCACCCAACTAACTGTTCTTCATGCATGAGCCCTTACAGTGAGTGTTAATGGACTATTCGGCTATGAGGTTGCGTCATCCCAAACCCATGCTGTCCTCACCTGTCATCACAAATGTGCCCTTTCCAGCAGGGGGCACTGCTTAGTGATCAGGTGCAAGGAACTTGCTTGATTTATATTTCTCTCTCTATATAGCCTGGGAAATTGCTGCCCTAGCCAAGATCAACTAACAGCACAAATCATGGAGTAAAGATGGGAACTTCCAGGTCTGTTATATCTCAGTATTACACCAGGCTGAACATTTACTCACTTAACCATTGGGAAAGTTCGATCAGTAGCTTTAAAACAAAACATAGTAACAAGTAATAACAGAGACACAGCAAGCAAACAGATACCTGCCTGTAGAATGTTAAGGGATTCAGTACAGTAAAGGTTGCCTTTAATTAAAGATTCTTAAATAATTTACTAAATTGTGCAAATCTTTATACTGGATATTCTTGTGTTATTTTACATAGTTTGCAACATCTAGAAGCTGAAATATTAAGTGCCACATACCTCAACTAAAATACAACAAGCTCCTTTCAAGTCAGCTGACTGACTCCAATGTCTGATTCCATTAAGTTTAATAATCACAACGAACCAATTTTGAACACTAAACCAAAGCACATGACAATCCGAAGATTTGAACTCCCTGTGCTACTTGCACAGTACAGGGGCCTCAAGGAAACTAAAGGGGAAGCTTACTCACTGAGTCAGTGTTACAATGGGAGGTAATGACACTCTTGCCCTTTTTACTATGTTGAGATGATGATCTGGAGACAGTGTGGAAGCAGACATTTTGTGTAAATCTCTTCTTACCCCTGACATGACATGAATGAGCAAGCTCCCACTTTTTGTATTCATGTCACTGGAATGCAACATGATGATGTTACATAAAGGAGAGTAAAACTAGGGATGGCTGTGTGGAACAGGGAGACAAAGAAAAATGGGAAGGGGAGAAAATACCTTTTTTTAAAAAAAATTATAATACCACACCAAGACACAAAAGGAGATACTACAACTGCCTGATGAGGTAGTGGGCCATACAGACCAGGAAGGTTCCAGATTCAATCTCTCATCTGTGCCTTAGCTGGTCTCAGCTGAGATAGCAGTTGAGATGCTATAATTAGCCACAGTTGAGATAGGGAAGATTAAAAAAAAACAACTGGGGTTCCCACTCCGGATTGCTATACTGTGAACCCCTGCTGGAAAGTGCGTTCCTAGCAGAGAGGGGATCAGGCTAGGTTGCAATGTCCCTCCCAGAGTTGAACAACCCATCAATGTTCACTATCTAGACTCGCACATTAAGAACGGCCACTTGAGTGGGGTTTTGGAGAGCTGCTGGTACCTATGGAATCATTTCCCAACAAGAGTCAATATCTTCAGGAGAGAAGGGGAAATTGGGGGTGGGGAATCTTAAAATTTCTGGTTTAAAACAGCTCACAGTTTTAACTAATTTACTGATAATACTGGCAATTCCTTAACAAGTCTTCATAAATCAACACCAGCAAGGAAAGATAATTCTCACTTATTTATCCTGTTATTCATCACGTGGTTTATCATCAGTTTATATCTCACAGGAGGTTAAAATAACAGATTTCTGAAACTTACAAAGCAGCCAGAAGTATTGACTTTTCATGAACTTGGAAGGAAAACAGGAAGAATGACAAGGAACAGTTCACCTAGAAATTACAAAAGTGAAAAAGGATTTTAACTTCAGTTTGAGTCAATTACAAATTGCAAGAAATCTTCAACGTGCTTTCTCCCCCCAACCCGAACTTTCATCTCTTCTAAAAGGCACTGACTCATGCTAGAGTACAATTTCACAAATGGCAGCAGCCCTATGATACTTATGTATCCCACAGTTACCATAAGGCCAGTGTTACTTATTGATCATTGCCCTGCTCAAGGTCTACTTTTGGGAATACTTCAACACAGAGAGGTGCGATCTCAGTCTGTGCCTGTGATTCCCTACACACACAGCTCCTAATTTCAGTTATACTGGGGTCAGTTGCCAAGTGGAATCCAGGCACTCCCTCCAGAGGAAGAGGAGGTGGGGTGGGAACTATAGGACCGACTGTTCCATTTTAATAGTGCCCTTTCACTTGATGTAAGGGAGCTGAAATAACACTGCCTCCTAATAGAAGTAACTTGCATTCTTTTACAGAAGTGCAGAGGTACCATCACTGAATCCTAGCTCAGTCAACGTTCAACAGTCAGGCAGGTCATGAAAGATGGCCCAGAGACACAAGGAACACCTAGTCTATTGAGGAACACAGCTGAAGGGAAGGTGGACTGCAAATGACACCCAGACTGTTATTATCATTATCACTGGCCTAGACAGTGTCAGTAGGCTTTTCAACAAGAGGGAGCACCCTGTACCAACTTGTATACAAATTATAGTGATCAGGGGTGGAAACTGCGGCTGATTTCTCCTTCCTAATCTAGGGGCACTAAGGCCAATTGTACTACCCTACATGCTGCACTGGCTGTGATCAGCTAACTCTTAGGCTAAAGGTACAACAAGGGCTTTCTGGTCTATTAGGAAGCCAGGCTATCCCAGCTCCCATACAGAGTGAAAGGGGTTCAATTAAAACAGACAATTATTGCCCCTTCTTTCTGTGGCAAAACGCTTGGCAACTGGCCCCAGTGGCATGACTCAAATAAAGTAAATAAAAGAAGACAGACTTGCATTATATAGCTTACCGTGTGAGCAACCACAGGCACAGAATCCCCAGTCCATCACAGCATAGTGCATCATTCATGACTAGCTTTTAAGCAAGGCATTGTTTGGGAAAATGGCTCTTAGTAATATAGTCCGAAATAAAACTACTTGAGTTAGCTTAGATTGTTCACAAATTAGCTAATGCTTCAACGTATGATCATAGCAAAAATTATTCTACAATCAAAGCATAAATCTGCATTTCCAATCCGCCCAAAACTGTCAGCACTGTTAGAGTTGTAATGATTCACAAGATTTACGGAGCGTTTTTGAGTCAATTACTGCTGCATTTTAAAACTTTATTAGCGAACAATCAATTCATAAATTCATTGTTGCACAAACACTTAAAAAAGCAAATATTTTAAATTCAAAGTCACAAGTACATTATTAAAACAAATTAGTTGAATTTGTAATTGTGCTGTCAAGTATATTCTTTGAGGTTTTTTTTGTTTTTCCCCCAATTTCCTTTCCTGCAGGCACTGACTCATGTTGAATTCCACAGTTGCTGGCTGCCCTCTGGAACCTCACCCAAGCAGTCAATTTTGCTTAAACAGTGAGTGTTGGTGAATTAATCAACTGTGGGTGGCATCACGGCTGAGCCTGATGTTGTCCTCATCCAACAGGCACATGTCCCGCAAGAGTCAGTAGATAGTAATCAGGAGTGGGAACCTCTAGCTGATTTTTCTCCTCCTCAGGCAGTGAAGCCAATTATAGCACCCCAACTACTGCCCTAGCTAAGATTAGCTAACTAAGCACAGACCAGCAATAGAATCTAGAATCGTCCCATCTGTACGACTTAGTGCCACATTGGGCTGTGCCTTCATCCACCAGGCCATCAAGGAGCACAGAAGTACTGTTGACGTTTTGTTTTAAACTGTGTGTCTGCAGAGTGCAGCTCACATTCCACAACACATGTTCCCTACCAGCCGTGGAGGGATCTTATGACACGAAGGAATCCTGTCATTAGCTGTCTTCACTTTCACTCCTAATACACTGGGTTACATTCCCTGAATATGTGCCAAGCTACCAGAAGGTCAAAATCTAAAGGTGAAGATTAAAATTCTTTTATTTGTATTTTTTTTAAAATTCTCACTGCTCAATATTGAAGGACATACAAATTCTGCGGTAATAGTTTTTATTTCCTAGAAATTAATTAATCTAAGACTCTCGGCAACTGCACTGCACGATGCAAGTAACGCAGAGCAGGAAGAGCCCAGATATGAGCTAGTCAATCCAGAGCGACAGTGGAAGTGCCAGTGTCCCTTGGGCTAGGAAAGGGAAAATCCAGTCAACATTTCCATTCGTGATCACTATCCAGTGACCTTTGTTAGAAGTGGGTGTGAATAGCAGGCTCTCAAAGTGCACTGACTTCACCATCTAGACTTAGTGGGGTACAGTATCTCAGGTGACACCTGCCCTTCAGTACCTCAACCAAGTGTCTATGCTTCACCCCAGCGCTGAAGAGGTGAGTGTCAACAGGCTATTTAACTGTGGGGGGAACCACATCTCTGCCCAATCCTGTCGTTACTAGATGTCTGTACACATGCACTTCACCGTAGGAATCACTGGATGGTGATCAGGAAAGGAACTCTGGCAATTTTTCTACTGCCATTGCTCTGGCTGAGAGCATCCAACTCAATACAGACCAGGGGGCACTGAATCTAGGGACCTTCCTGGTCTGCGTAGCTCAGTTCCACATCAGTCAGTGCACTTACCAACTAAACAACAGGGAATCTAATTTTTTTTTTAAATAATTGCATGTAATGAACATCCATCTGTCCTAAGTAAATTTAATCCAAAACTTACCATTGCAAGTTTGAACCCCTTTAGTGTGGGATTAATTGTCAGCTTTATGCATGTAGGTAACAGTGTCAAAAGTGTTGCAGCAAAACTGACAAAAGAAAATAATGTTACTAGCTTATAAAAATACTTTCATATCGAATGCAAAATAAACCAACGATGCTTTAACAAATTAGCATTGGAGTGAATGAAAGAATGGGTGGGAATGACTTACCTCATAACATTCCCCCTCTTTGCTAGAGAAAGACCCCCACATCACCCAAGACCAGGAAATCAGCTTGTGCAGAATCACTAATTGGACTTAACCTCAAACACTAACCCCCCTCCCGCCCCTGTTGGCCGTAATGAGGGAGCTAGAGGACTCTACCGCTTTAGAATTAATTTTAAAGAAAACCCTTTATATCCTTTTTTAAAACCCTTTATAAATATCCTCCACACAATTCAATTTAGCAGCTGACTGGAGATACAAATATGCTGTACCCTGTATTAATTTTCTCCCCTAAATGTTTGTGCTTCTCAAGGTGTTGGATATCAGTCTGGGGAATAGGAATGTGGGAAAGTACAGGTCCAGAAAATGAATACTCCTTAATCGTCCACTCACTCAATTATCTATTCAATTCGCCCTTTTTTTTCCCACGCTATCTGCTTCCATTGCATCTTTGAATAGTCTTTTCCACAAATTCGCCATGCAAAGTAGTTAAATCTAAATTGCCTGTGACCCTTCCCTCTTCTAAGCTTGAGCCCATGTCCCTTGGTCCTAGACTTAGTGGCAATTTATCCATTCCCTTAAGAATCTTGAATAATATCTCCACTGAGTCTTTTTTTCACCAGAACAGTCCCAGGCACTTCAACCTCTCCTCATAGCTGAGATGCCCTAGATATCAGTTTGGTTGCCCTTTTCTCTATTACCATTAATGCTGGGATATCTTTGCTATAATAGTGACCAGAATTGTACACAGTACTCCAGGTACGATTGTATCTGTGCCTTGTACAAACTCGTTATCACCTCCTGGGATTTGTGCTCTATCCCTGTAGCTTCACCAAGATCCAGTTAGCTATCCTTATTGTTGCTGCACACTGCGCTGTTGGCTTTAGTGAGCTACACACCAATGTCCCCAAATCCCTCTCATGCTGTGTTCTGTAACCTAGAGACTTTTATTTTGTATTCTCACTATTTATTTCCCTCTCTTCGTGTCAGTTCTCTGTATTTGTCCACATTAAATGCTATTTGCCACTCATCAACCCACCAACGTAACCTTTTTATTTGATCTGCCTCATCTCTATTTTTTAAACCCTTCCTCAATTACATGTCATCTACAAACTTAATGCTTTTTAAAAAAAAACTTTGTCACACAGTGTCGGTATCAAACATTTTACTGTCAGGTATAAGCAGGGTTGATGCAGAGTAAATGTCCCATAACAATCTGACTTACCTCATAACATTCCCCCTCTTTGCTACAGAAAGACCCCCACATCACCCAAGACCAGGAAATCAGCTTGTGCAGAATCACTAATTGGACTTAACATCAAACACTAACCCCCCTCCCGCCCCTATAAGTCCCATAACAATCAACTCCAATCCCAGAACACTGCCCCATACTGTGACAATTTTCCATTTCCTATACTAGCCATCGTCGTGGTGTCGGAGTAAGATTGCCAGTTTAGTTGCAATTTGAGTTGAATTGTGACCAATTTTGTGCTGTAGACCTAAGCCCAGTAGAAACTGGATTGACGGCACCCTAAGAATCTTGTTGCCAGCAGAAAAAGACTTTTATCCCTTCACTCTGAGCTGGATTTAATTCAGATTCCTCAGGAGAAAAGACACATGCTAACACAAATATCCACCCCCCACCTGCCCCCCAAACCCACACACAAATAAATTCCGGCTTAATACAGCAATTCTTTTTTTTCCTCTCCATTTCTTCTGAAGCCTCTAGGTCATGCAGGGTTACAGTTCCACAAGCACTGACAGCCCTCTGAGTATCTCCCCAAGCTGCCATTCTTCATGTAGACAGAGTGCATCAAAGCTACGTGCAATGTGTCTCCACCTAGCATCTGCAAATTTTCACTTTTCAGCAGAAGTCAATAGATAGATTTTCTCCTCCCTAGATTAGGGCACTGAGGTCAATTGCAGTGTCTCCACAGTCACCCCAGCTGTGATCAGCTAACTCAAACAGATCAGGGGTCACAGCTTCCTAGTCTGCATGGCTCAGTACTACAGGAGCCAGCATATTCACCCACTGAGTTATTGCAAGAACTTCAAAATGCTAAATTTAAGATCACTTGCATTGAAGTGTACTTTTAGGTACTGGCCATCCAAATCAGTCACTAACGTTTCACTCACTCCAGCCAGTGTAAATATAAAACATTGTCCAAGAGGAAATAAGCTGAATTATTGTAAAGTAGAAACAAAAATATTGTGCTTATAAATTAGTTTGTGTTTTACAGATGCTGTGAATATTAAATGTACACTCGGGATAAATGGATATGAATTGTGGAAAATATTCGTCTTAAAGGAATAATGCAAAATCTGGCTCATTTGTGTGAAAAATACATTCTTTTTGTAGAAGTTTTTCTTTCTTTTGTTACTCATCTTTGGCCAGCCTGGCCTGGGCACCTCAACTGGTGAGACTGTTTGCAGGCTGCTGCCAATGTTCATCAACACTGTGCCTCACAATAATTATTATAACACTCAGTGTTTTCATGAACATGTTAACAGTTCTGAGTGAATCAATCTCAGCTGGGGTGAGAACAGAGCATCTACAACTGGTGTCAGTCGAATCCCTGAGCTTTGGGGTGGGGGGGGGGGGAAGAGAAGGAAAGACGAATAAGCCACATCTCCACTTCCTAGTCATGTGTATGAATGTTGGGTGAGGGCAGGATCAGGCTTGGTTATGACTACCTCTATAGTCGAACAGCCTACTGACATACTCTTGTCTAGTCTCGCATCTGAAGAATGGTGATTTGGGCATGGTGATGGAGAATAGTTGGCATCTACTGAACTACATCCCAGCACAAGTCACCATCTTCAGAAGAGGAGGGGAGAAAATTGAACAGGAGTTAAAAGCACACACACTCAGCTTTTAAATGAATGTATATTAATTACAATTACTGTAAAAAAACTAAGTCATCAATTTGGGGGGGGGGGGGTTGGACATGGCAGGCGGAGGAAGAAGCAAATTGTGAAATGTCTTAACTACATAAAATAATTCAACAGGGACAAAAGATTACCTGAACCAAACCTGGATCTGAGGTGACAAAACCTCCTTCACTTTCAATATCACAGATAAACTGCACCACACATTTCCAACTTTATCCTATTTAGAAAACACATATAAATAGTCATCAGACACATCATGCAAATTGTTTCATTGAGTACCAGTGGCCTTGGAAAGTGTTAACTAGGATCAGAAAGAGACTGGGTTACATTCCAATTTTTTTAACTATTTGTTAACCAGCTTCATCTCACCAGTGTTCCACCTTGCCGTGGTCGCCATTTGTTTACTTGGCTGCTCTAACCCCCCATATGGTGACTCACATGAGTGTAGGACCTGCGGAACATGCAGATTGCGTGCGGTACACATATTGTGGTTATCGCTCACCAACAATTATGTATTTGAAATAAGGGAGATGAGAGTAGACCTTCTAAAGGACAAGGAGAAGTATTAGAGAAGAACAACAAAGATGATCCTGGGATTTAAAACTGTAGGATATGGAAAAAGGGTCAAAGAACTAAAGTAGTTTGTTAGAATAATAAGATTAGAAAGCACGGAATGAGAAAAGGCCATCCAATCCATTAAGCCCACTTCTTCCACACAGTATATGCAATCTATCCAATTGTGGATTCGGCCCATCATGCCTGTGCCAGCGCTTTGAAAGAGCTACCAAAATAATCCCATTGCTCCCATTTACTTTTCTGAGGCATAAATATTCTGGAATATGTATCCATGTTACTACTATCCACAGACAATATTCTTTTCCCACTACTCCTCTATTCTCAGCAGCACAGGAACCATTGAATCAGTTATCACATTCCCAACCAGATATTTATCTGGATCTTTTGTGAAGGAGTTAATTTATTCAGCCTTATCAGCTTTCGCTAAATCTGTTCCACAAAATTGAGAACGATTGATAAGCAAGTTTTTTTAGGTTAAATTGTGAGTGCATTACGAGAGAAAACAAATACACTGCAAGAAAAACTAGAGACTGGAAGAATTTTTTTCTTACCCACAGAACTGTGAGTATGCAGAACAGACATCCAGCAAAAACAGATTAACTTCTTTAAAAGGGGGCCGGATAAATATCTGGTTAAGAATGGAACTGAGAATGATCAGTAGGATAGGATTATAATGAAATGAACAGATGCTCTGTGAAATACAATAGATTTTTGTGGTCAATAATGTTACCTATGGAAAGCAACGAGGTAGGGTTGATTAACATGGTTGCAATATTAGACTGATAGAGGTAGTTGAGTAAAGACACCAGGCTGTTAGAGATTTCAGATTGTTCTCCTCTTGGAGGCTTTGCCTGTGGTTATTCTGCTCCCTTGAGACTAACTAAATTGGAAGAGTCCCTGACAGTGCATATTGTACATGGACTGTGCAAAGGAGAGGGCTTGATCGGCTGAATGGCATTCTCTTGTTCCAATTTGGCTAATTCTTTTTTTCAAATATTTACTAAGTTTGGTGGCTCTGCTGCAGAACCTAAACAAAGATTCCTGCTGATGTTCTCCCTTTAATCTCTTAATCTGTCCCATTTAGCACAATAGTGCCACAAAACATTCCATCGTGTAGTATGGTGCTACCACTGTGTAAAGAGGGGCAAGCCAAGGAAAGATGTAGCAGCCCAAAATCGGGCATCACTGAGGTGCTGTGGATTATCAGCAGCAGTAGAACTGTATAACACCACAATCTGTAGCTTCATGGCCCAACACATCACTGGATCATGTCCCTTCTCAATCATCTTAGTTCTGTGAGTCTCTCCTCATATTGTACACTGTTGTTTTCTTTATGGCAGCTATTGAGTCAGATAACTGGACCAGGAAAGTGGAAGTTCAACCGACTCCAGTTACTATATCTGTATCCGTGCTTTCCTATTCCCAAACTCTACCCACTCAGCTAAGATGATGGAATGTTCTGGGATGCAGCCACCTCCACGTAGGCCACCGAGGTGCACCACAATCCTCTATGCTCCTTACCAATGAAATAGTGCTGTGAAATATACCAGCCAGATGCACAGCAATGCTCAACTATAGAGGTCAGTGGAGGCTGAATATTGGAGCATTGAAGCTATAATTCAGACTCAACCTCTCTGAATACAACTCTGATCCTCTGCTATTGGTGCACCCAGGGAACAAAAGCAGCAAGTACTTTACAATGAGCAACAACGTTCATGCAAACTATGCAAGTACTATACCAGAAAAACATAGTTAACATCTTAATTTTCTAATAACTGTGAAGATTACAACTGAACTAAACTGTACAATAGCACAGACTAGTGGTCATTTATAGAAAATGTGCCCACTTGGCTGTCACATCTCTGTAACCTGCAATATCACAACAGATCATAGACAAGGAAGGTTTAGTTAGTTTTTTTCTTATTATAAAACCTACATCAAGAGCCAAAGCCCAGTGTTTCGGACAGCACCAAGACCGAAAACAGTAAAAGAGACAAGGTAAATCGAGTAGCACTGATTAGGTGATGCCAAGCTTGGGTTTTAAAAGCTTGTTGATTGTAGGGGGAAGGAAAGACTGGGGGGGGGGCGGGTGCAGAGAGGGGGTAAAGGCTCCCACAGTTTTGAAATCTAAAGGAAGGATGATCTAAAGTTTACCATGCAATGAATCTTCATTTTAACTTAGTGAGAATCTTCAGGGGAGGAAGAGCTTGTAAGCATCGTTTCTAGAGCTTAGGAAAAATGTGAAAGTTCAGAGAAGAACTGACCATAGTAATATCAATAAAACAGGGAGACAAGGAGGCTGCAATGGAATTTGGAATCTGGGAGGTGAGAGAAGGGCCTAGTAGTTGCAGAGACACACACACAGGTGAACCCAGCGAGTACAAATTAATAGAGCTCAGACATCAAACCCATCACAAATCTTCCATTAATACAGCAACTGGGAAAACAGTTCAAACATACAGCTTTTCTCCTGTCTCCCATAATGGTAGATTTCTCCAATTTTTCCATCACATTTCAAGGAGCGTAACACGATGGTGCCTGCAGAGTTTGAGAGTAACTAGCATAAATGCACATGCAGCTCCTCTCCTAGATCTACAGTAAAAGCCTAACAGCTTTCCCCAAAAAAAGCTGAGCTTCTGTTGCATCCCCAACTGGCTCAATTCGTTTATCCAATGAGTGCTGAGAAATGCAAACTAGGAAGATCCCAGGTTTGATTCGTAACTGTGCTGAATCAGCTGCTATCAGCCAAATCCCCTGGACCTGATGGCCTACATCCTAGGGTTCTAAAAGAGGTGGTTGTAGAGATAGTGAAAGCATTACTTATGACCTTCCAAAATTCTCTAGATTCTCTAACGGTCCCAGTGGACTGGAAGGTAACAAGTGTTACCCCGCTATTCAAGAAGGGAGGAAGAGAGAAAACAGGGTACTACAGACCAGTTAGCCTGACGTCGGTCATCGGGAAAATGCTGGAATCCATTATTAAGGAAGTGGTAACAGGGCACTTAGAAAATCATAATACGATTAGACAGAGTCAACATGGTTTCATGAAAGGGAAATCGTGTTTGATTTAGTTCGTTTTTTGAGGATGTAACTAGCAGTGTAGATAAAGGGGAAACAGTGGATTTTCAAAAGGCATTCGATAAGGTGCCACATAAAAGGTTGTTACACAAGGTAAGGGCTCATGGGGTTGGGGTAATATATTAGCATGGATAGAGGATTGGTTAAAGGACAGAAAACAGAGGGTAGGGATAAATGGTCATTCTCAGGTTGGCAGGCTGTAACTAGTGGGATACCGCAAGGATCGGTGCATGGGCCTCAGCTATTTACATCTAAATTAATAACTTAAATGAAGGGACCAAGTGTAATGTATCCAAGTTTGCTGACAATACAAAGCTAGGTGGGGAAGTAAGCTATGAGGACGACACAAAGAGTCTGCAAAGGGATATAGACCGGTTAAGTGAGTGGGCAAGGTGGTGGCAGATGGAGTATGTGGGGAAATGTAAGGTTATTCACTTTGGTAGGAAGAATAGAAAAACAGAATATTTTTTTAAATGGTGAGAAACTATTAAATGTTGGTGTTCGGAGAGACTTGGGTGTCCTCATACAAGAAACACAAAGATAGTATGCAGGTACAGCAGGCAATTAGGATAGCAAATGGCATGTTGGCCTTTATAGCAAGGGGTTTGGAGTGCAAGAGTAAGGAAGTCTTACTACAGTTATACAGGGCTTTAGTGAGACCTCACCTGGAATACTGCTTACAGTTGTGGTCTCCTTATCTAAGGAAGGATATACTTGCCATGGAGGCAGTGCCATGAAGGTTCACTAGATTAATTCCTGAGATGAGAGGGCTGTCCTATGAAGAGAGGTTGAGTAGAATGGGCCTATACTCTCTGGAGTTTAGAAGAATGAGAGGTGATCTCATTGAAACATACAAGATTATAAGGGAGCTTGACAGGATAAATGCTGAGAGATTGTTTCCTCTGGCTAGAGAGTCTAGAACTAGAGGGCATAGTTGCAGAATAAGGGGTCGGCCATTCAAGACTGAGATGAGGAGGAATTTCTTCACGAAGAGGGCTGTGAATCTTTGGAATTCTCTACCCCAGAGGGCTGCGGATGCTGAGTCATTGAATATATTCAAGGCTGAGATCGATAGATTTTCAGACTCTAGGAGAATCAAGGGATATGGGGATCGGGCACGAAAGTGAAGTTGAGGTCAAAGATCAGCCATGATCTTATTGAATGGCAGAGCAGGCTTGAGGGGCCGTATGGCCAACTCCTGCTCCTATTTCTTATGTTCTTATGTAGGGCAGCACTAGCAGTGCTCCAATTGACTTTAGTGTCATTGTGTGAGAGGGCAGGCGAAGTGTTGGTCAGGGTTCTTGGTCCAAATCACTATTCAGTGACCCCTGCAGATCTAGGATTGGAGCGACTGCAGTTGATGTGGTGTATATGGACTTTCAAAAGGCATTTGATAAAGTGCCCCACGGTAGGCTTATCATCAAGATTGCGGCCCATGGAATAAAGGGGACAGTAGCAACATGGATACAGAATTGGCTAAGGGGCAGGAAACAGACAGTAGTGGTGAACGGTTGATTTTCAGACTGGAGGGAGGTGTACAGTGGTGTTCCCCAGGGGTCGGTGCTGGAACCACTGCGTTTCTTGATATATATTAATGACTTGGACTTGGGTGTACAGGGGACAATTTCAAAATTTGCAGATGACACAAAACTTGGAAGGGTAGTAAACAGTGGGGAGGATAATGATAGACTTCAAGAGGATACAGACAGGCTGGAGGAATGGGCGGACAGATGGCAGATGAAATTTAACGCAGAAAAATGGAAGTGATACATTTCGGTAGGAAGAACGAGAAGAGCCAATATAAACTAGAAGTCACAACTCCAAAAGGGGTACAGGAACAGAGAGATCTGGGGGTATATGTACACAAATCGTTGAAGGTGGCAGGGCAGATTGAGAAAACGGTTAAAAAAGCATACAAGATCCTGGGCTTTATAAATAGAGGCATAGAGTACAAAAGTATGGAAGTCATGATGAACCTTTATAAAATTCTGGTTCGGCCACAACTTAAGTACTGTGTCCAGTTCTGGGCACCACACTTCAAGAAAGATGTGAAGGCTTTAGAGAGTGTGCAGAAGAGATTTACTAGAATGATTCCAGGGATGAGGGACTTTAGTTAAGTGCATAGACTGTTTTCCTTGGAACAGAGACGGTTGCGAGGAGATTTGATAGAGGTATTCAAAACCATGAAGGGTCTAGACAGAGTAGATAAAGAGAAACTGTTCCCATTGGCAGAAGGGTCAAGAACCAGAGGACATAGATTTAAGGTGATTGGCAAAAGAACCAAAGGTGACATGAGGAAAAACTTTTTTTTTTTACACAGCAAGTGGTTAAGATCTGGCATGCACTGCCCGAAGGGGTGGTGGTGGCAGATTCAATCATGGCCTTCAAAAGGGAACTGGATAAGTTCTCGAAAGGAAAAAAATTGCAGGGCTACGGGGAAAGGGCGGGGGAGTGGAACTAGCTGGATTGCTCTTACATACAGCCAGCACAGACTCGATGGGCTGAATGGCCTCCTTCCATGCTGTAACCCTTCTATGACTCTGTTGTGATGCCCCTCTGGACAAACACCTTGTTGACATTCAGTATTGTGGGGTTACACATGAATGCCCAATTGAGTGAGATACCAGTCGGTGACTGGCACCCATAGAAGTACCCCAGAAAGTAGTTAATACCTTCCAGAGAAGAGGGAAGAGGAGAAAACGGACGAGAATAACATTATAAAAAAACAGTAGGTCTTCTGGTAGAATACACAGAATTTGCAGCATAGCAACAGACCATTCAGCCCAACTGGTCTATTCTGGTATTTATGCTCCACACAAGCCTCCTCCCACCCTACTTCATCTAACCCTATCAGCATATCCTTCTATTCCTTTCTCCCTCATGTACTTATCTAGCTTCCCCTTAAATGCATCTATGCTATTTGCCTCAACTACTCCATGTGGTAGCAAGTTCCACATTCTTTTGGGCACCTCAATCTCATTCAGTGAAGGACACACTGAAAAAAGCACATTTCCTCAGTTACTTTAAGGGCAAAAGAAACACAGGAATAACCTCAGCCCCGCAAAATAAGTGATTCTTTCCTCAACTTCCAGAAATAAAGAAGGGACTTGCTTTTGCCGAAACACTAGCACAGTACAAAGAAAAACAGATGGATTTAAAAATTTCTTCTTTTTCCTGATTTTGTGTTTTAACCTCAATTTTTCTCTTAACTGAATTTTTTCCCTCTTATTTCCCATTGTCCAGTATTAATGGCTCTTCCTGTTCAAAGCATGCTGCTCTTCTTCTACCCCCACCACCTTACTGGTCCCTGTAGTGCCCAGCATCTGCTAGAGCTGAGAATGCAGGGCAAAAGGCCTCTATCGATACATTTATTGACTGGACACCAAGCGATGTACAAGACTGGAGTGGTGAAGCCTCTCGGCATTTGCTTGGCTCCACCCCGTAGCACCACAACTGAGAACAAGAACTCAGAAGAGTAGGAGAAATCAAACTTATGTCCCACTATGTGTTGCTGGACCCAGGTTCCAGGCCAGAGGGATAAAGAAATGCAACTAATTTAAAAAAGAAAAACTTGCCTAAAGATAAGCCCATAAGAAAAGTAAACAAAATTATCAAAATTCTGGAGCAGCAGAGGTGCTCAGCTGGTGAGAGTCTCCAACATAGGGCCACCCATGCACAGCCTTATCAATGGCAACAAGACTGCAGTGTTTATGATGCAAGTTCACCGCCAATTTCAAGGGTTAAGTTTGGGGCAGATTGGATCTATAAATGGGCTATCTGTGGATAGCTGTGATATCAGTATCAAGAATGCAATACTCGATACCTCTGTTCAGGACAGGAAATAGAAACGGCAGAAACAGTTGTCAATGTCACAACTGGAGAGGACATAACTTCACAGGCAAGCCTGCCACGCCCCGACTGAGGAACCATTTCCCTCGTACATGGCACAGATAGAATATCTGCCCTGAATTTGATGAGGACATTGAGAAAGGTTAGAAGGTTAACACTTGATTTATTCTACAAACAAACCTAACAAGATATCAATTTTATAGCTCATCATGTAATTTACACTTATCAGCATTTTTTTTAAACAGCAATTGGAGATGGCCAACATGTCAGACTCAACTTGTAGAGTGCTTACGTTAACAATTTCTCAAGTTCATCCTCGCCCGTGTCCAAATATGTCATCCGTTGCAGACTTCTAAACTGATGCTGAGCTAATATTATCGGTGAAATGTTAGTCAGGAAGATTTCCTGTTGAGCTTGGTGCCAGGTGAGGACACTGGACTCTACGGCTTAGGTTTAGTTGGATAATTGGACTCCCAAACGTTGCTCATTTTTGCTGGATTTTTAAAATGTCTTTTTCCCCAGCATTCCCACACTTTTGAAAGGTTGTGTCCTAACCACTTGATCACCGAGGGGAGCCGCCTCCACCTCCCTGAGGAACCTGTACATGAGGCTGAGGACACGCACGCCGGCTCCACTGGCAGCACCGACCAGCAGGGGGGTGTTTCAGCCAACTTGGTGTTAAAGTACCTGCCCACCACACACACACATAGTGGAAGCTTATAAATATTTCAAAGCTGTTTTGTGGCTTGAAATTCCTGACACCTGTTGCAACCTCAAAGTTTAATACATTTATTATTAAACAAACATGGTCAGTAGTAACAGAAATATCACCTGAAGCTCATTTTCTGAACATACCTCAAACAAGCCTCTTTCAACTGGAAAAAGCCTTTGAAACACCTGCAGGGACTGCTGGAGACTGGTGAGGAAGGGCAGCCAGCAGCAAGCAAATGAAATCAGCACAGTGAAGGCAATTTTGATCAACCGCATCATCCTGTAACAGAAGATAAGAGATTTATTTTCCTGAGCAGCAAGGCTCACTGCCGCTTCTCTAGCATTAATACCCACAGCAAAAAAAAAGGACATGGAAGGGAACGTTACATAGCACCATATTTTCTCTCCAGCTCTCCTGAGGGCGCTGAGATAGTTTCACAATGCCAACTGCCCGCCAGAATTCTCACCTGGGTGGCTGTTCGTCACAAGTGATCATCAGTGAGCTATTCAACAATGGAAGCTATCGCAGTGGACCCCCATCTTGTCCTCAATCGATATCTACACACATGGGCTTTCCAGCAGGGGACACTGGATAGTGATCATGCACAGGGTCATTGCCTAATTTTCCCCCTCGTTGAAGGACATTGAAACCAGCTGCAGCATCTCTACCATCTCCATGGCTGAAATCAATTAGTTCAGCAGAGACCGGGGATAGAACTTGGGCCCTTCCTAGTCTGCATGGCTCCATATCATACTGGAAGGTACGTTTGCTATTTGAGTCATGAGGTGGTGAGGGGCAGCTGAAACGTTTTCACCAGGTGAGATTCCAACACTTCACTTCAACAGTGCAACATGATTCTGACAGTTCTCACAATTCACATGTTAACAAAAAAGGCAAACACAACAGAAGTGACAGAAATACAGTCGCTGTTAAAAGTTGCCCCGAGTTCCAAGAATACAGCATGGGTTCTACAGTGTAATATCTATAAAGGAATGTCTGAAAGTGTCTGCAGTTCCTCCCCCACCCCAACCAGATTATGTTGCAATACTCTTTATACAACTATGGACTGTAATGACCACGCCGTGGCAGTGCAAAGCCAGTATGTATGTCATCTGCAGTCTTTGGCTGTCAGCAATCTCAACTTTCGATGCTCCTACAGCACCTGCCCTTGGTATATTAACGCTGCTTCAATAAGTATGAAGAATGCTATTCTACGTCAACTCAAAAGATAACTAAAAACTAAAATACCAGTTCAAATGCAACATAGAAAAGCATAGGTTTACTGTGCCAAGTAAAAGATCTTTTAGCTAGTGTAGACAACCAGGAACATAGGAACAGGAGTAGGCCATTCAGCCCCTCATGCCTGCTCTGCCATTTGATAAGATCATGGCTGATCTGTGATCTAACTCCATATACCTGCCTTTGGCCCATATCCCTTAATACCTTTGGTTGCCAAAAAGCTATCGATCTCAGATTTAAATTTAGCAATTGAGCTAGTATCAATTGCCGTTTGCGGAAGAGAGTTCCAAACTTCTACCACCCTTTGTGTGTAGAAATGTTTTCTAATCTCGCTCCTGAAAGGTCTGGCTCTAATTTTTAGACTGTGCCCCCTACTCCTAGAATCCCCAACCAGCAGAAATAGTTTCTCTCTATCCACCCTATCCGTTCCCCTTAATATCTTATAAACTTTGATCAGATCACCCCTTAACCTTCGAAGCTCCAGAGAATACAACCCCAATTTGTGTAATCTCTCCTCGTAACTTAACCCTTGAAGTCCGGGTATCATTCTAGTAAACTTACGCTGCACTCCCTACAAGGCCAATATGTCCTTCCGAAGGTGCAGTGCCCAGAACTACTCTCAGTACTCCAGGTGTGGTCTATTCCTCACTCAATGGTAGCATTCTCACCTGAGTCAGAAGGTTGTGGTCAAACCCAATCCAGGACCTGAGCACATAATCTAGGCTGACATCCAGTGCAGTACTGAGGGAGTGCTACACTGCCGGAGGTGCCGTCTTTTGGATGAGATGTTAAACTGAAGCCCCATCTGCTTGCTCAGGTGGATCCATGGCACTATTTGAAGAGGGGAGTTCTCCCAGTGTCCTGGCCAATATTTATCCCTCAATCAATGAAACGTACTAAGTAATTTACTTCATTGTTATTTGTGGAATCTTGCTCTGCGTAATTGTCTGTCACATTTGCCCACATTACAACAATGACTACACTTAAAAAGTAATTCAGTGGCTGTGAAGTGCTTTGGGAAGTTCTGAGGTTGTGAAAGGCACTATATAAATGCAAGGTTTTTTCTTACAATCAACTGCAGTATATTTTACTTCTAATTTTCTCCCCACCTTCTTTGAGCGCACTGACTCATGGCCGGATATGGTTCCACAAGCAGTGACAGCTCTCTAGTACCTTGTATAAGTGGCGATTCTACACGTCTGAATCTTCAGAGTGACAGCAGGCTATTCAACTTTGGGGGTCATCTTAGCCAAGCCCAATTCAGTCCTCCTGCAGTCCACACATGCACCTTCCAGTAGGAGTTAATGGATAACAATGCACAAGAGAGCCCTGGTTGATTTTTTACATCCCTCCCTAGCTGTCTGAGACACATTATAGCATCCCTATCACTGCTCCAGCTGAGATATAACAGAACATAGTCCTGGGACCTTCTGATCTGTAGATTCTGTTCCACATTGAGTGCTGTATTCACCATTAAAAATGCTTGCAGGTTAGCCTTATACAACTCTAGTAGGACACCACAAAATCATCCCAACAGTTATTTACAAAAATATTTCTTAGCAAGAAATATTTCTTAGCAAGAAGAAATTTGAGGAAAAAAATGGAATTTTAAGTCAAATGTTAAGAAAAGTTTCCCTTCTTAAGCAAACTGACATACTTAAAAAATAGCTTGCATGTTTATTTTATGCTGTTTACAGAGGGAGGGCAAAATGGAACAATTCTCAAGTCTTAAAAAGAGACCTCACTTGATCTGTATGACATGACAAGGACCATGAGTATTTAATTCATTGTTTTGGTTACTCACCCTTCACCTTTCAGATCTCTCTTTAAACAGTTTCCAAGGAGATAGCAGAAGAAAGGCAGTGCATGGTAAAGTTCCATTTGCTTGTAATTAAGAGCCAGGCAAAATGCCACTGAGCCAAACAGGACTCTGTCAAACACGAGGCCCAACCACCCCCAAAGGGCAAGGCCCAAACTGATAGAGTTGTATGTGTTTTCATGTTAAGGATAGCACAGAAGTATTCAACCAGACAGCATACATGGACAAGCTAATACTCTCACCGCCTCTTTCACTACCATATACCAATACTGAGAAATCAGGCCAATGCAGCCTACTTTCACATATGAAAACTTTCCAAAAGAAAAATGTAATTCAAAATTTAAATTACTTTAGGTAGAAAATTCCAGAATTTGTTGAGAGTAGGATTTAGTAGCATACACACACATGATTCAATCCTTTTCAAACTCAATTTGAAGAGCAATCAACAAAATTTCCATTTGCTTATAATCAAGAGCCAGGTATTTTATTTCAGCATGTATTATGTTTTTTCCTTCACCTCTAAGATGCTGGCTCATGTTGAAGTATTGGTCCATGGGTGCTGAACACACCGCTGCCTCATTCGAGTGAAAATGCCAGCGGGTTATTTGAACATGGACGGTATCGCAACCAAGCCCAATCCTGTCCTCATTAAACATGTACATACATTTTCCAGCAGGGTCCATGAATAGCAATCAGAAGCAGAAACCGCTCACCAAGTTTTCTTTCCCCTAGCCCTGGGGTTACTGAAGTTATCCTGGCTGAAATCAGTTAACTCAATAAAGGCCGGGAATTGAACCTGGGACCTTCCTACTCTATATAATAAACTCTAAGAGTTTATTATAAAAGATGTGATAACAGAACACTTGAAAAGCATTAACGGGATTGGACAAAGTCAACATTGGTTTATGAAAGGGAAATCATGCTTAACAAATCTACTGGAGTTTTGAGGAGGTAACTAATAGATAGGGGAGAACCAGTGGATGTGGTGTATTGGATTTTCAGAAGGCTTTTGATAAGGTCCCACACGAGATTAGTGTGCAAAATTAAAGCACATGGGATTGGGGGGAATATCCTGGCATGGATTGAGAATTGGTTGACATACAGGAAACAGAGAGTAGGAATAAACGGGTCTTTTTCCAGGTGGCAAGCAGAGGCTAGTGGGGTACCACAGGGATCAGTGCTTGGGCCCCAGCTATTCACAATATATATCAATGATTTGGATGAGGGAACTGAATGTAACATTTCCAAGTTTGCAGACGACACAAAGCTGGGGTGGAATGTGAGTATGAGGAGGATGCAAAGAGGCTCCAATGTGATTTAGACAAGTTGGGTGAGTGGGCAAGAACATGGCCGATGCAGTATAACACGATAAATGTGAGGTTATCCACTTTGGTTGTAAAAACAGAAAGACAGATTATTATCTGAATGGTGACAGATTGGGAAAAGGGGAGGTGCAACAAGATCTGGGTGTCCTTGTACACCAGTTGCTGAAAGTGAGCATTCCGGTGCAGTAAGCAGTTAGGAAGGCGAATGGTATGTTGGCGTTCATTGCAAGAGGATTTGAGTACAGGAACAGGGATGTCTTACTGCAGTTGTACAGGGCCTTGGTGAGACCACATCTGGAGTATTGTGTGCAGTTTTGGTCTCCTTATCTGAGGATGTCCTTGCCATGGAGGGAGTGCAACGAAGGTTTACCAGACTGATTCCTGAGATGGCAGGACTGACGTATGAGGAGAGATTGGGTCAATTAGGCCTATATTCACTAGAGTTTAGAAGAATGAGAGGTGATCTCATCGAAACATATAAAATTCTAACAGGACTAGACAGACTAGATGCAGGGAGGATGTTCCCGATGGCTGGGGAGTCCAGAACCAGGGGTCACAGTCTCAGGATACGGGGTATGCCATTTAGAACAGAGATGAGGAGAAATTTCTTCACTCAGGTTGGTGAACCTGTGGAATTCTCAGAAGGCAGTGTAGTCCAAGTCATTAGATGTATTCAAGAAGGAGATAGATATATTTCTTACTGCTAAAGGGATCAAGGGATATGGGGAAAAAGCAGGAACAGGGTACTGAGTTAGACAATCAGCCATGATCATTTTGAATGGCGGAGCAGGCCGAAAGGCCGACTCTTGCTCCTATTTTCTATGATTCTATGCATGGCTCAGTGCCACACCATACTGTGCAGTCACACACTGAACCACTGGGGGAGTCGAATGCATTGCTTTAACTATTTTTAAAATTCAAAACGTCTGTCAATAAGGATATTGAAAATGCCCATGGTCGATTAGAATGAGTCCAGGATACAGCAATGCACACAGCATAGACGAGACCTGCAAAGAGTAAAAGGAGAGTTTGTAGTTTTGCAATACACCTCAGATGTTAATTAGAATCATTAAATAAGTATTTAGATACAATGACACAGCAGCATGACTTTTGAGAAGCAATGACTTGTTCCCCAACCAATTTTCTCCCCATCCCTCATAAAGATGCTAACTCATGCTGGGGTCGCAAAGGTTTTGGACACCCTGCAATACCTCACCCAAGTGGTTACTCTTCACTTTTTTTTTTATTATTCATTCATGGGATGTGGGTGGCGCTTGCTCATCCCTAATTGCCCACGAGAAGGTGGTGGTGAGCCACCTTCTTCAACCGCTGCAGTCCGTGTGGTGAAGATTCTCCTGCAGCGCTGTTAGGAAGGGAGTTCCAGGATTTTGATCCAGCGACGATGAAGGAACGGCAATATATTTCCAAGTCGGGATGGTGTGTGACTTGGAGGGGAATGTGCAGGTGGTGTTGTTCCCATGTACCTGCTGCTCTTGTCCTTCTAGATGGTAGAGGTCGCGGGTTTAGGAGGTGCTGTCGAAGAATCCTTGGTGAGTTGCTGCAGTAGATCCTGTAGACGGTATACACTACAGCCACAGTCCGCTGGTGGTGAAGGAAGTGAATGTTTGGGGGGGGGGGGGGCAGCCGTTTCTTGATATCACGTGGACTGAATCACATTGGCTGAAGACTGGCTTCTGTGATGGTGGGGATATCGGGAGGAGGCCGAGATGTATCATCCACTCGGCACTTCTACAAGGCACAAGGCAGGAGTGTGATGGGATACTCTCCACTTGCCTGGATGAGTGCAGCTTCAACAACACTCAAGAAGCTCGACACCATCCAGCACAAAGCAGCCCGCTTGATTGGCACCCCATTTACCGCCCCCCACCCCCCCAAACCCTAAATACATAGACAACAAAGGAGAGGATGACAAAACGGAATCTGAAGAGGTTAGAAAAGAAGTCAAAAATTAGGAAAGCAAAGAGGAACTACAAAATTAAATTATCAAGGAATATAAAAAGAGTGAAGTGTTCTACAGACACATAATAAAAGAAAAATCAGGAAAGGCCACCAAGGGATGCACAAGATAAACTCACAGGTGATGACAGCAAAATGGCAGAAATATTGAATAGTTACTTTGCCTCAGTATTCACCAGGGAGACGAACAAGGTGGGCATGACATTAGAAGAGAAGATCAAAAAAGATATAAAGACATTTAAGATAGAAAGGAGGGAGATAATTGATAAACTAAGCAAACTTAGAGAAGATAAAACCCCTGATCCAGATGGATTGTATCCATGCATATTAAAAGAAGTCAAGGAAGAGGCAACAGAGGCACTATTACATATATATAAAAATTCATTTCAAAAGGGAATAGTGCCAAAGGACTGGCGGACAGCTAATGTTATTCCTATATGTAAAAAAGGAGATAGAACAAGTCCAGGGAACTATAGACCAGTTAGCTTTACGTCAGTGGTAGGAAAGATAATGGAATCTTTACTCAAAGGTATAAAGAAAAATATCAAAAAACAAAAATATAATAAAGAGTAGTCAGCACGGATTTCAGAAGGGAAGGTCATGCTTGACCAACCTTACTGAACCCTTTGAAGTAGTAACAGAAAGAGTAGACAAGGGTAATGCAGCAGATGTAATATATTTGGATTTTCAAAAGGCCTTTGATAAGGTACCACATTATAGACTCATGACTAAGGTCAGAGCATGTGGAGTCAGGGGATGGGTAGCAGAATGGATAGCAAGCTGGCTACAAAACAGAAAAGAGGTCGGGGCTAAGGGTAGCTACTCAGACTGGAAAAACGTGGGAAGTGGTGTTCCACAGGGATCGGTGCTGGGACCACTGTTGTTCACAATTTACATTAACAATTTGGACTCAGGAATCGGAAGTATAATTTCAAAATTTGTGGATGACACCAAATTGGGGGTTTAGTTAATACAAAGAAAAATGCATCAAAATGCAAGAAGACATCAATAAACTTGCAGAATGGGTATGTAATTGGCAAATGAATTTCAATATAGAAAATTGTGAGGTGGTGCATTTTGGCAGGAAAAATAAGGAGGCCACATACTGTTTGGATAATAAGAGCCTAAATGGGGTAGAGGAGCAAAGGGATCTTGGGGTACAGATATATGAATCACTAAAAGTAGTGATGCATGTTAATAAGGCCATAAAAAAGGCAAACCAAGCACTGGGGTTCATTTCTAGAGGGATAGAATTGAAAAACTGAAGTTATGTTAAACTTATATAGAACCTTGGTTCGACTACGCTTGGAGTACTGTGAACAGTTCTGGTCTCCATATTATAAATAGGATATAGAGGCATTGGAGAAGGTGCAAAAAAATTCACAAGGATGATACCAGAACGGAGAGGATATACTTATCAGGAAAGGCTGCAGGCTGGGGCTTTTTTTCCTCTACAAAAGAAAAGGCTGAGGGTGACCTGATAGAGGTCTTTAAGATTATGAAAGAGTTTGATTGGGTAGACATAGAGAAAATGTTTCCATTTGTGGGCGAGTCCAAAACTAGATATCATAAATATAAGATAGTCACTAATAAATCCAATAGGGAATTCTTTACCCAAAGAGTGATAAGAATGTGGAACGTGCCGCCACAAAGAGTAGTTGAGGCAAGTAACATAAATGCATTCAAAGGGAAGACAGATAAGCACGAGGGAGAAACGAATAGAAGGGTATTCTGATAGTGTTAGATGAAGTAGGGAGGGAGGAGGCTCGTGTGGAGCATAAACGTCGGCATCGACCAGTTGGGCCAAATGGCCTGTTTCTGTGCTGTAGACTCGATGTAACTCGAGGAGTGGGGCCCCTGGCTGATTTTTGTCCCCCTGCTTAAACTCAGGTGCGTAAGTCATTGTGATATAAAGCTATAGCAGCTTTCTTGTCAAAACAAATCCTGAATGGTTTTTTCCATCCCTGCTGTGTACTTTTATTTCCCCAGTTTCCCCGGAAGGTGCTGCTGGTCTGTGGTTTCATGGTGCCTCAACAAAGTGTCCATTCTCCCTGTGTAAATTTACACAGTGAGTGTAAGCAGGCTATTTGACCATGGTGGACACCATAGTCAAGCCTGATCCTGTCCAGGCTATTTGACCACAGGGAGTATCACAACTGAGCAGAATCTTGTCCTCACCAGATATTAATAGACACACACTTTCCAGCAGCGTTCATTTGATAGCAATTAGCATTGGGACCATAGGAACAGGAGTTGGCCATTCAAATCTGGTCCGCCATTCTATTAGATCATGGCTGATCTGTACCTCAATTCCATTTACCTGCCTTTTCTCCATATCACTAGTTACCATCACCATACAAAAATCTATTAGTGAAAAAAAATGCTTCCTGATTTTACTTCTAGCTGGCCTCGCGCTAATTTTAATACTATAGGAACACTGGCTGCTTTTTTGTTCTAGCTCCCTAATACAGGACCACTGAGATAAACTGAAGCACTTAACTGCTACTAGATCTTTTAATCCAGACAAAAGATTGAACCTGGAACCTTTTTGGTCCAAATGGCTCAGTACCAAAATGCATGGTGCGTTTACCCATTGAGCCAATTGGACTGCAAATTATCGAGATTTAACTGGACCAACAACTACTTTTATTGTGTTCAACAAATACTTTTATTGTGTTCAACAAATACAACTGACCAAGAAAATACTACCTTCAAACAAAGGCTGCCGAATGATAGCACGTGGAATGTATCTCACCACACATAATGCAGCCGACCATAAATAAAGCAGATAATTGAAAAAAAAATTAACCTTTACAAAAGCAATGCATGGTGATTAACTGACCACCCAACGTAGGACTGACGCATATACACTGCAAAGATCCAGCCTGGTCTGTGCTGAGTTAGTCGATCCCAACAGGGTTGGTATTACAGGCATTAAAATCAGCTCCATCACCCCTGGGTTAGGGGAGAGGAGAGGAGAGGAGGAGTGGAAAAAGGGAAAATCAACTAGGGCGCCTGCATCTGAATATTTAGTGATTGTTGGAATGCGCGCAAGTGTGGGTGCAAGACCAGGACAGGATCAGACTTGGCCGTGATGTCCTCCACAGTCACACATACTGCTGTCTAGACTTACAAAGGAAGAAAGGCCACTTGGTTGAGGCACCACAGCTCAGTATGAATTAGTGTCTTCAGGAGACAATGGGGAAATAAAAATACGCAGTAGAGATGGAAAAAAACATTTGCGCTCTTATTTTTGATAAGAAGATTGCTAGAAATTTGTGCCTACCCAATGAGTGCGTTGCGTTCCTGTGTGACTTTAGTCACATAACGTAGATGCTAATTTAGGAACACTTACTCACAGCGCACAACTAAGAACGGGGGCAGTTAATGCGCAATTGCAGCTGTTACCTTTATATGAAGTACTCTGATAATTACACGGGACGAACAGTGAATAAATGTCATTGCTGCTCCCTCTCAGCTGTTGATTGCCTGGTAGTCACAGCCCCACCTTCTGCTGCATGTTTCTCGGGAAACGAATTCAAAAACTGTTTACCAGCCAAACAGATCCGGTTTCATGGCATACGTATTTTGCACGTTATCTTGAAGCACCCACCATAGATCATGGAAGCCTTCACCTTGACTTTTATCAGCATTTAGAGCATGTTAATGATTTGGTCTTGTTGTTTCAGTATACAAAAATACCAGTAAATCTAACGATGATTCCATAATGTGACAGAATTTAAAACCTCGGAGCAGTTTCAAGTGACATTATCCTTAAGTCATGCAAACCACTGCTGCATGATCGAGTGGACTTCACTTGTTCCACGGCTACGTTCCAGAGGATTTAACTGAAATCCTCTACCCATGTCCTAAACCCTTCAGTCACCTTCACTAAAATGTCAAACCATATTAAATAAATCATCCGGTCAATCGGAAATCGGAAGTTCCCGTACTGTGGAGGTAATTTTAACCCCAAGAACAGGTGGGTTGGGGGCGGGTGAGCAGTAAAAATAGTTGTTTTTTTTGGAGTGAGACCGCATCCCGGCTCCAACACGCCCACTTCCAGATTTAACCCACGTGTGATAGGATGCGTGCGTGCAACAGAAACCCGGAAGTCCAGTCCCCACTTAAAGCCAGCGAGCCAATACTTAAAGGGGCAATGTATCTCATTGCAATAGTTGAGGCACTTCATTTTTTGTGTATTAGAAATGTAAAACAAATTTAACCGTACCTGTTCGGATTTCCCATTGCTTCTGATTCACATCAGGTGAAAGCAGGCGGGAAGGGCCGGATCCATGAGGTGAATGCCTTTATTGCAGGAGTGCTTCATCCAGGCCCAACAAGCTTACCTGGCCGACAGGACCCTCACGATCGGTCGACCACCCCCCACCCCGACGGTGGACCCCCATCCCACGATCCTCTCTAAGGCCCACCCGATGTCGTCCACGTCCAATCCCTCCCACCCGCCCCGATTTCTTCCATGGCCCACAATCTCTCTCTCCCCTCCTCCTCTCCGATTTGCGGTTCCTTTCCCTTCCGACAAGCAGCTAGCCTGTCAATCTCGCCGACGCGTGGGAAACCCGGAAGCACAAATGCTTACCTTCAATTGAGTCGCAACCGCCGAACGTGACGCACTCACTTGACTTCTGGGTTCTCCACGCGAACATCTACGCACACGCTGGGTTCCCAGCTTCGAGCTAAAATCATGCCGTGTCTCTAATCACTCCGTAAAAATTATTCCTCCTTCCTCCTCCCCACTCCCAACAATTTTCCCTCCTCCTCTCCTGAACACACTAACCCATGCTCCAGTACGCTTCTATAAGCGTCCTTGGATACCGCACTCAAGTAGACATTCATCATGTGAGCCTACACAGCTAGTGTCAGTAGCCTATTTTTTTTCATGGGGAAGGTGGCTCATCACAGTGGAGCCTTATCCTGCCTTCATCCAACATTTGTCCACAAATATACACACACGCACGCACGGAATGGGAACCCAAGCTGGTCTTCCCTCCCTCCTCAGCACAGAGCGCTGAGACCAAACACTTGAAACAAATTAGTCAACTCAGCTCAGACCAGGAGTTTGAACCTGGGACCTTCCTGGTCTTATGCCTTGTTTCTACACAAGGCAGTGCATTTATTCACTGAGTCCCTTTACACTATCAGTATTTCTCTTGAGCTAACCAGTGATGAATTTAATATACTGAAGTACCAAGGTACGTAGTAGTGAGGTCACCAAGGATTTAAGTAAAGGTTTGTACGATGTCCACGTCAGCTATGAAAATCACCCAACAAATTACATTTACATAGTACCTTTCACAAAACAATATGTTTCAAAATACATTAAAAGGAGAGTGGTGGACACCAAGCAAGAAGTAAAAGAGAAGTTACTAGAGGAGATTAAAGACAAGGTTGAAGAGGTAAGTTTTGATAAGACTTTTAAAGGTGGGGAGAGAGATAGAAAGTAGAAGTAGTTTAGAACAGAGTTCCAGAATGTGGGGGTGTGGACACTGAAGGCTCAGTCACCAATGGTGGAGCAGAAAGTGTTGGGGGGGGCGGGGGGAAGAAAAAGGATGGACTGGATTGGGGTTTGAAGCCCAGTTCAGAGTATATCATGACCAAGGTTGTACACCAAGGTTAGTCTGAGTGACAAGGGAGGGAGCTGGAAATTAGACCTGATGTGTGAAGTTTCTGGTAGAAGAAGAACAGGTTGGCTTCAGGCTTTGACGAAAACTATAGCTCATCCAGGACTTGATGTCAGACAGCTGGTCAGGCCACCTTGGTGACAGTTGTAGAATTAAGGGTGGTGACACAGAGGTAGAGTTGGGTGTCATTGGCATGCAAATGAAGCTGGTCCCATGGTTGTTGGTTATAGCACCAAGGGCAGCATAAGGTTAAAGAAAAGGAGGGGGCCCCAAGGGTGGAGCCTAGGGTACACTGGAGATGACCACACGGGCATGGAGGGAGAAATCATCAGAAGAGATATATTGTTTTCAGACAGGTAGGAATAAAACCAGGAGAGAGCAGTGCCACAAAGGTGGACCACAGAAAAAGGGCAGTGGAGGAAAATGGGGTGTTTGACCGTATCAAAGGCCACATAGAGGTTGAAGAGGGAAAATGTATTGTAGTCACAGCTGCAAAAGATGTTAGTGACTTTGACCAGTACAGTCTTGGTGTTGTGAGTAGGATGGAAATCAGATTGGAAGAAATGGCGGGCATGGAGTAGGATAGTAATGATGCATTTAAGGACTGGACTGGAAAGGAATGGGTGTTTAGAATTGGCCCAGCAGGGAAGAGAGGTTAATGGTAGGCTTTCTAAGGGGGGAGTAAGGGAGAAAATTATACATGATGAAAGGAAGCCATGAATGAAAGGTTGGCAGAGAAGTGGGCTTAGAAGAGCCAGGTGAATGGTGAAGAGTTAGGTTAAGAGAGGGCCAAGAGAGCAGGTGGTGGTTCTCAGATAAAATAGTCTGATGGGAGGAATGAAGAAACTGAATGCTGTAGACTGGGGTGCAGCCTCAATTTTGGAACAAAGAGGTCCACAAACTCTTTGGGTTGGATGTCAGAGGTAAGGATGAAGGGGATGGGGAAAAGGAAGTCAGACCAGCAGTTTGTGGCAGAGAAGAGGTGATAAGAATTTTCCTTACCCTGCAGGACAAAGTGGGAGCCGTGGATGCTTTGGTCAAAGAAAGGGAGAAATGATACTGTTTGAGGTGTTCAAGCCAGATCTGGTGTAGAGGTATCTAATGAATCTGGCCCGTTTTGGGATTTTTTTTAAAAATCAGATTTCATGTCTCATGTTGGTATCACTCCTACTGGATATTTTATAATTGCAGCCATCATTACCATTTGGAAACTGTTAGAATCATACAGCACAGGAGACCATTTGGCCCATCGTGCCTATGCCAGCTCTTTGAAAGAGCTATCCAATTAGTCCCACTCCCCTGTTCTTTTCCCACAGCCCTGCCAACTTTTCCTTTTTAAGTGTATATCCAATTCCTTTTTGAAAGTTACTACTGAATCTGCTTCCACCAACCTTTCAGGCAATGTATTCCGGATCATAACTTGCTGCGTAAAATAATTTCCCCTCATTTCCCCTCTGGCTTTTTTGCCAATTATCTTAAATCTGTGTCCTCTGGTTACCAACCTTCTTGCCAGTGGAAACAGTTTCTCCTAGCTACTCTATCAAAACCCCTCATAATTTTGATTACCTCTATTAAGTCACCCCTCAACCTTCTCTGATCTAAGGAGAAGTTGTTGTCATGTATTTTGTCTTTTTTGTTGTTCTGCTTTGCAAGCCTCAACTTTATTTTGACTGTTGCAGTAAATAGTAAATATTTCCAACATCGTAACAAGTCATGCCTGAAGCCTGCTTTTTAAAAAAATTAGTGAACTCTGGCTGATTTCCAACCCCACCCCCTCCCCCTCCCTAGTCCTGGGAAGAGAAGCAAATTTCAAATGCATTTCAGCCTTGGCTCAGTGGTAGTACTCTTGCCTCTGAGGCAGGAGGCTGTTGGTTCAATTCCCACTCCAGGACTCCAGCACATAATCTAGACAGTGCAGTGTTGAGGGGGTGCTGCATTTTCTGTGGTGCCATCTTTTCGATGAGCAGTGAAACTGAAGTTCCATCCTCCTGTTCAGGTGGATGTAAAAGATTCCATGGCACTATTCAAAGAGGAGCAGGGGAGTTTTCCCTCATCCAACAGCACAAAAAGCAAATTAACTGGTCATTTATCTCATTGCTGTTAGTGGGACCTTGCTGTGTGCAAATTGGCTGCCACTTTTGCCTACAGATCAATGACTGCACTTCATAATTAAATCATTGGCTGTAAAGTGCTTTGGAATATCCTGAGTTTGTGAAAGGTGCTTTATAAATGCAAATTCTTTCTTCTTTCTGTTATGCACCCCCTTGACACGGCTTGACTTTTTAAAATCGAATAAAGCATGTGTTTTTCTAACCAAAGACTGAGGATTCAAATGCAGCACTCGAAGCAGAAACAAAAAGATATATTAATGCCACTTAGCTGGCCCCTGGAACAACTTTCAGACACAGGTTCCCACTTCTAACCTTCATTATAAGTTTTGTGCAAGTTGATGCCTTGGGTACATAGCTCATGACTGAAAATCTCTCACCTAGCATTTGTCTGATGTTGACAATTTTGCAATTGCCGTAGTAACATTAACTGCGTAATGCCTACCTTCTTGCTTTCTGGTCCTTCACAGTGATGAATGTAACAGAGGATCGCAGGGACATATACAGCAAGGTCTGCAACAAACACTAAACAAAATTGACAGAATGTCAGAACTGGGAGCACAAGAATTTTTAGAAACAGGAAAAAGCCCCAAGGCCCAAAAGGCCCATCCTTTTTAAGAGATCGATCCTACCTGCCCAACTTTTCAATATATTCTTCAATTCTTTGTCCAGACTCTTGAACCCACTTATACTGCCTGCTTCAATAGACCTCCTTAGTAATTTATTCCACGAGTCTGTGGTACCATTCCACAGGTGCCAGCCACCCTAAGGTACCTCATCCACGTGGCCATTGATCATATGTGATTCTAGACAACTGGTAAGCATCAACACACTTCTCACTCTGGTTGGGGGGGGTTTGCATAAAAAAAACACCAACAACCATAATTGATTTTCCCTGCCCTCTCCCAAGGACTCCAACACAATTGTTGCACCTCTAATACCACCCTGACTGAGATCAGCTAACTCTGCACAGGCCCGGATACAAGATAGGGCGTTTTGGTTTCTATGGAACATAGGAACAGGAGTAGGCCATTCATCTGCTTCAGCCTGTTCTGCCATTCAACTAGATCATGGTTGATCTGTACCTCGACTCCATTTGCCTGCCTTTGCTCCATATCCCTTGATACCCTTACTTAACAAAAATCTATCGATCTCAGTCTTGAAAAATTCAATTGACCCAATATCCGTAGCCTTTTGGGGGAAGAGTGTTCGAGATTTCCAATACCGTTTGTGTGAAAAACTGCTTCCTGATTTCACTCCTAAATGGGTCAATTACATGCTACCATTGCAAAATGAGCCACCTAGGCAGCTCAGCCTATTTCCCAGTGTGTCCAAAAAGTTCCATGTGAGTTCTCTACCTACTGTAAATTTCTGAATTTTTAAACCATGTCCCCTGGTCTTGAACCTCTGTAGCTGGCATGTCAAAAAGTTAGTGGCACAGCAGGTTGGAGTGCCAAAGTTTGGCAACATAATACTGAGGAAAGCTGGGATGTCAATCTTGGCCAAGCTGCTGTGGATTCACTTCTCAGTGGTGCACACTGCTCTTTCACTACTGGTGCTTTAATCCAGCCCAAACTATCACACTGTGGTTCAATGTGTTGCACCAGGGGCTCACTGTGTCCCATCACACCATGCTAAAGTGGATCGCAAAAATCGGGAAATTTCCCAGAGAATGTTTTGCCTCGCCAGCTTGGTGGCCAAAAAAGGGAGGGCCAAAGTATTTAAACAACACAAGTAACAGAAAATCCACCATCTTGTAGAAGGTGGATAGGTTTTCAGGGGTCAGGAGTTGAGCCATGTCAGTCAGAATATCCAGCCTTTTCCTTACTCTTATAGCCAAGGTGTTAACGTGGCTGGTCCAGTTAAGCATCTGCTCAGTGACGATCTGATGTTGATGATGAAGGACTTGGCAATGGTGGTGCCACTGAAGGTCAGGGAGATGGTTGGGCTTTCTCTTATTTGTTTCCCTTTCGTTTTATTTCAGATTTAGAGATAGATCTAAAATTCTTAATTACCTGTTGCTCGCATGAATAGTTTGTGCCCAAGGCTCTCGTACCCATGAGATGTATGAAGGGCAATCCACTCAGGATTTATCAATTCAGCTCTGAATAAAAAAAAACAAAAAAGTTGATCTCTAGGATAAGAAAAAAATTACAAGTAATGCATTTCAGTCTTTAAAAATGTGCACATAATCAATAAAAGATACTTAATGACAGACAGTAGTACAATTTTCTTTTTTCCTCTCCTCCCTGAAGGCAATGACTTATACTGGGGTATGGCTGCCTTTGATACCTCACCCAAGTGGGCATTCTACTTATAGGAGCCTGAACAGTGAATGTTGGCAGGCTGTTTGTCTATGGACAATGCACCTTGAGCCTGAACCTGTCCTTATCCATCGAAGCAGCTCACACTGTTTTCTTTCCAAGTTTCAAAATGCAACATTGTGGCAGCTGGCTTAAGTGAGCTGAACAACCTCTGAAGCCCATGGACAAATGCTTCATTGCAACATCTAAACATTGGCAATTTGTAATTTATGCTGGGGCCTGATTCCAATAATACCAGTGGCTATTCTTCACGTGCAAACCTAAGAACATAAGAAATAGGAGCAGGAGTAGGCCATACAGCCCCTCAAGCCTGCTCCGCCATTCAATAAGATCATGGCTGATCTTCAACCTCAATTCCACTTTCCCTCCTGATCCCCACAGCCCAACCTAGACAGCAAGTATGAGCACAAAGAGCATCAAAGCCGAGAGCGATCCTGATCACACCAAACATCCACACCCTGCACTTTCCCATTTTTGGGGGGGGCGAAAGAGAGGCCAGTCACTGATGAGAAGCTGGAACCTTGACTGACTTTACATCTTATTTTATATTAAACATTTCTGAAGACTAATTCTAAATATGGAGTTGTCTTATTAATGTTAGCAGATCGAACTTACACATATGCACAAATCAGACTGTGGTAAGCAGTGAGAGGTGGATAATCAAGGCCCCAGTACTTCAGATTATTGCTGCTTGTATTGAAGTACCTGAAGAGAGAAACAAATCAACTATATATCAACCACAAAGAGAATGCATTCAGAAACAGTTGGTTCCTGAACCTTTTAAAAAAAACTCAAAATTATATATTTTTTTAATTAGGTTAATTTACTAAACCGTCATCTATTACATATTTTAGCAACACACTCTATCGGGTGGTGCAATTACCTACAGAGAACCCAAGACAGTCCAAGGTCTCTGTTGAGTTAGCTGAACTCAACAGGGCAGCAGTAAGGGTGCTACAATTAACCTCAGTGCCATGTATATAGATCATTAAAATGTCATAGACAGGTACAGAAAATAATCAAAAAGACTAATGGAATGCTGGCCTTTATATGTAGAGGACTAGAATACAAGGGGGTAGAAGTTATGCTACAGTTATACAAAGCTCTGGTTAGACCACACCTGGAGTACTGTGTTCAATGCTAGGCACCGCACCTTAGAAAGAATATATTGGTCTTGGAGGGAGTGCAGTGTAGGTTTACTGGAATGATACCTGGACCCCAAGGGTTAAATTATGAGGAGCAATTACACAAACTAGGGTTGTATTCCCTGGAATTTAGAAGATTAAGGGGCGATTTGATCGAAGTTTTCAAGATTTTAAGGGGAACTGATTGGGTAGATAGAGAGAAACTATTTCCGCAGGTTGGGGAGTCTAGGACTAGGGGACATAGCCCAAAAATTAGAGCCAGGACTTTCAGGAGTGAAGTTAGGAAACACTTCTACACGCAAAGGGTGGTAGAAGTTTGGAACTTTCTTCCGAAAACAGCAGTTGATGCTAGCTCAATTGTTAATTTTAAAATCTGAGATTGATAGATTTTTGTTAACCAAAGGTATTAAGAGATATGGGACCAAGGCATGTATATGGAGTTAGATCACAGATGAGCCATGATCTCATTGAATGGCAGAACAGGCTCCAGAGGCTAAATGGCCTACTCCTGTTGCAATGTTCCTATCATGGTCTAGAAGGGGGAAAAAAGTCAGGGTTCATGCTCGCGATTGATATCCAATGATTCCTGCTGAAAAGTGTAGATGTCAGGTGAAACTATGATGCCCATCCCCTCCCAAGGGTTGAAAAGCCTCCCAACATTCCCTGTCCAGGCCTGCACACAAAGAATGAACACTTGATTGTGATACCACCAGGACCAACATCAGTGCCATTAGGAGTGGGACGGAAGAGGAAAAGGGGAGAGGGAAGGAAGATATTCATCACTTCAAATCACAGATATTCTGAAGCAAATCCTCAGCGACACCCGCCCAACACCTAAAAATGTTGAATTAATTGGATAATGAGACTACAAACCATTGATGGATGGGTAGGTTGAAGGTAATCTCCTGCCAGTGTCTCTGAGCTTCATAATCTCCAAACATAGGTGGTTTCCCAGCACCTGATGATACAGAAAAATACATCTAAACAAATAACATTAAAGGGCACTACTTTCATGAAAAGGTTTTTCACAAATTCCACTCTTCTGAGAATAACTGCATTGCCCCATATGGAAAGTGAGTAACACAGACCAAGGTGGTCCCTGGTTGCATCCCCACTCTGAGGTGAGTTATCGGATTTCAGCTACTGCAGCAGTATAACAATTAGCCTTAGTGTTACTGCACTAGGGAGGGGAAAATATTACCCAGGTTCCTTGGCTCTTGATAGTTACACAGCCACCCCTGCTGTAAAGTCTATGGCTGCTGAGTGAGGACAGGATTGGACTCGTCTATGATACACGTTCCCCTCCATGAAAAGTCTACCTTACTAAATCAACATTAATGTGTACTTATTCACCGCTTTTAATTTGCAAGAGTTTTACAAAGAGGGATCAAATCCCAACTAGAAGTTTGGGAAGATGATCATAGGAGGTGACTAAGGATGTGGTCTAGGTTTACACATGGAGAATGGCCATGTAAGTGAGCAAGTGATGAACTGTTGGCACCCATATTTCAGGACCTTTGGGAGAAAAGGCAGGAAGGTGGAAGAAAGTGTTTGGCAAAAAAACAAAACACTGCAGATGCTGGAAATCTGAAAATAAAAACAGAAAAAGCTGGAAATACTCAGCATCTGTGGTAAAACAACAGTAAGCATTTCAGGCCTTAAACCCTTCGCCAGGACGAGGAGACATTACAGATGAAATGCGTTTAAAAATAAACACAAGGGAAAGGGGGGAAAATATACACACAGGAAAAAATACAAAATGATTTGGGAGGAGATGGTAAAATGGCAGTCATGATATTAGCAGGAGGCATAATGAGAGAAATCAAAGAAATAAAAGACATCCGAGACACAGCGTGTGAATAGTTAAAGGGAAACATGAAAAATTGACAAGGTGGTGCAGGCTGCAGTGGTTCAGGAGTCCGGTGGAAGAAAAAAGGAAGCAGGTCGACACCTGCTTCACAATTTGAAAAAGATGTTTGGCAAACTTTTCTTGGGAGGAGTGAGAAAGAAGACACAGAAAATCCACCAATTATTTTTTGCAAGATGATATCACAGGAGCAAGTGATTTCAGCAGAATTTCACAATTTACATCCCAATACTGTAGGCTTCCAAAAGCAACCACAGTTTGCCAAATGCATTATTCAAAGAAGCCTGCCCCTTTAACAAATCGACAAACAGCTCATTAGGGATTTAAGCCCATTCGATATTGTCATTTTACACTGTGCATATTAAATGCGAAGGCTGACAAGAGCCTTTGCAGTCTATACACATCTGTTAACACGTTGTGTTTTTGTTTGGGGGGGGGTGGTCTTCTTTTGCATTGTGTGAGGCTGAATGGGAGGTGAGAAGAACTGCAGCTCGCTGACTGACCTGAGTAAGGGTTCAGGGACACCGCCCAACGCACTGTGAGACTGATTGCGAGCGTGATGGCGATGAGACTCCATCTCTCCATCCCGTCCTCCGCCTCTCTTCACTCCTCTTTCTCCTGGGGGGGGGCTCTCTGCCTTTGCACAGCTCGTCCCCGACCCCGCGCATGCGCCTCCGCCTCACCCCACTCGGCCGGCGCCACCTGATGACGTGTGAAGCCACTCGGCCCACTCAGGCGGGCCGGCCGGTCGGTGTCGCCTGAGAGGAATTCGCTTTCATTTGTGGAAAGTTTCTTCGATTTAACTACCGGACAAGACACTAAATGGAAGAATCACTTTCAAAGATAAATTTAAAATGTGTTTAAATTCCATTTGGATAACTACTGTATTTCAGTTAAATTACTGTGGAGACCGACATCCATTTCAGAAGTTGTTTCAATTCTCATTCTAATAACCTACAGTAGTTTATAAATATGTTGTCTTTTTTTTTCAAATTGATGTCTTTTATTTAAATTAAGGGACTGAAATTCATAGCCGTTTTCATTTGGATAAATAAAAGGATCACAGTTATTTAAATTGACATTCCGTTCCCGATTTTACATATGTTGGGTGGTCTCCCAATTGTATGTTGTCCTTTGCAAGTAAAAACATTTTAACGGATATAAATGCTGAAAAAGAACAGGGAAATGTTGGGAGTGAAACTCGTTTAATGGAAAGGAGGGAGGCAAACCCACTTAAAGTAATGAACTGTATTAATTTCACAGAGTGATACACATTAAAATAAGCCACATTATTGATCAGGAAAGAATGAGACCGGGCAGGTTAGGAAAACATCAAGATCCATTTGTTTATGTTCATGCAAGTTCATATATCCATAGCGACAAACGAATGACGAAAAACTTGTGTTTTTTTTGTGAAGCCGTTTGAGCTGAAGAATGAAGTTATTTCACCTGGGCAAACAGCATCCGTTTCCAAACTTTCTGTCATGCTCCCTTGTATTGCTGCCAAAATTAATATTATTTTAACCTCATTTGTCATCATACGTTATAATGGAACCAGTTGAGACAATTAGTTTTATCTAATTAGATGTCTCATACATAAGCTCGAATATATTTAAGTTGAACTGGATATTGACTCGGTTTGAGAATGACACTTAATTGAATTCCTTAGCTTTAATGCAAAAGTAGAACTATATAATTGGATTCATTTTTGCTCATTCTGATGAGGCTTTGGTTGCTGATTACTTTTCGCTTTCTTTTTGCAGTTTATGATTATTCCTCGTCTAAAGAATTGGTCAAACGCACAAAAGCAGCAAGATTGCAGGTTTTCGTGAATTATTAAAACAATTTAAAAAAATCATTTTGTGCAAATTTTCAACTTTACTGCTTTTGAGCAACAATTCCTTGCTCGTTTTATGTGTTCGACCGACTGACCACAGTCAGTAACGCCTACGTTTTGATTGCTAAGAACTTTAATTGCAATGTAAATCTTTTGTATTCTTACTTTTAGATATTTTCCCTGAATATTAACGTCAGTTTCGGACAGCTGAAAATATTCTATATATTTCAATGTCGTCGTCTACGCTATGTCTGTGAGTGATATTTATTAAAAATAGATGCTTTTATCTAATAAACATAGTAAGCATGTATACGGTAGTATTTCTAATATAAGTATACGATATGGGTACATTATATAATAAATATATAAAGATTATACATCATTAGAAGAGAATCCACTCGACTGCATAAGTTAATTTAGGACACTGCTGTACAAGGTTTATAGAATGTCAGAGTTTAGCCATTCCACAAGAACCCATCAGATAGATTAACCGCAGGCTCCTGTCTTTTACTGACTGTAAAAGCTATAATTACATTGTTTAAAATCATTACTGTCAAATATTTGTAGACCGTAGTTTAAAAATGCATTTAAAAAAGGAAAAAATCTGCCATCGTACTTAGTGGCTATATATCTGTAAGGAATCTTACAACACCAGGTTATAGTCCAACTGTTTTATTTTAAAATCACAAGCTTTCGGAGGCTTTCTCCTTCGTCAGGTGAGTGTGTATATCCCAAACTCACCTGACGAAGGAGAAAGCCTCCGAAAGCTTGTGATTTTAAAATAAAACAGTTGGACGATAACCTGGTGTTGTAAGATTCCTTACATTTGTCAACCCCAGTCCATCACCGGCATCTCTACATCATGGCTATATATCTGAGCAAAGAACCGCAGTAAACAGCAGACTTCGTATTCAAGGGTTGGCCGAGGTGAATCCGTGCTACTAGTGATTCACAATTGGGCTCCCTGGACTTTTATTTATTTTTTGTTAAATGAAATATTCGAAATACGGAGATTGCGAACAAAATAAAAACCAACACAACTTTACAACGCTCACCGACATCCTGCAGTTTAATTTAAATCGGATTGCCTTTCAATGTAAATTGGTACGAGCTGACAGGATAATGATAAATAAAATTAACAGCGCAAGAATCCTAAATAAAAATAAAATCGATTTTTTTTAATCTTAAGAAAGAGGATTGGTTTTAGCTGAAGTTTCTTGTTGACCAGCTATAGGCTAATTTTACCTCCCAAAGGTGGCACATTGACTTTTTCCATTGAATGAATTTAAACGAAACCGCGATTGGATAAAAATCGAAATTGCGAATGAATTTTGCTTCCATTAGTGGATTAGTGCATTTATTTATTGCAAAGCGTGTATGGTGTATTTGTATGCATTTCGTATGTAACTTTGTGTTTAGTCACTGACAGCATTGCCGTCTCCTCTTTGAACTCTATGACCAAAGTAAAGGGTCTAGAGTTTTTTTTAAAAAAGCTGATTTCTTACACTGAAACCTAGTGTTACAGGACCTCGGTGAGTGAAGGTTTCATTGACGTATTTAATACAAAAATAGCCGGGATCCCGAGGAACAAGAACAGAGGCATCACTTTTCTCACGATTCAATCCTTGCACAAAACCTAGTGAATTCAATTTTACTATTTTACGAAGAGGATCAGCTCCACAGTGAACTAGATATACAATTCCAACACACACACACACATATATAGGATTTTTCTTCAAATTTAGATGGCAAAGGGTTAAACTTTAATGATGCCTTTTTTAAACTTTTATGTTAAAAGTAACTATCGGACAGTTGCTAACATTTCAGACATTTTAAGCACATTCCATAAGTGCCATCTAGTGTTGCATTTCGGTATCACAGACTCCCGTCCAAATCCAACCCCGAGCTTTCAAATGGAACGAGATTTGGTTAAGCTACAATAATTATCATGGTGCTGCTTACATCATTATCTGCACTTTACTGAGATCCAAATTCTCAGTAAAACAAGAACAAAAATTATGATTACAAGTCTCATCGCTGATTCGTGTGTTGCCAATTAGTCGGTTGCACTTCCCACAAGTTGCCGTTTACGTTTTGGGTTTCAGTAAAAAAATACTTTGTTCCAAACTAAGTCTCCTATAGTTTCATTTTTTACAAAAAAACTCAATGTAAGTAGTTTTGAGCAGGAGAGTTTGTAAAATGGCAGAATAGCATGTTCTTGTTTATTTCTGCCGTTCACTTATTTGGAAGTCTCTGTGAAAGTCATTCACGCAAGTTTCGTTTCGCAAAAAAAATGTTAAAGCCATAAATCACTTGAACATCACAGTTGACCGCAGGGTGACTCAAAAGCTACAACTGCAGATAAATACGAATCAGTAAAAGTTACAAGCAACAAAGGATCAGTGTTGGAATGAGCCCCTGTTATGGCTCGTCATTTCGGAGTAGTTATATCAGCAGGTTCCTGAGCCGGACAGTGACTTTAGGAGTCGCCTTCTACTTTCCCAGGAGTATCAGTTAAATATAGAACTAACGCTCGTGTTTCACTAACCATCCGCCATTTGCTAGTTTTGTGTAAACGCAACTCATAACGAGGATCACAACTGCCTAACATCTTGTTACGTTTATAGAAGCAAGAGACAAAACATTTTTAGATCAGTTTCAATTTCCTTGTAAAAGGATTACTGAGGGAGATTCAATTTAGGGACGGGATCTGGTGTTATTAAGTTGTCCTTCAAGTAACGTTGGAGGTGGATATTTCTTTTTTCGTGTCAAACGATTATCAAAGATATATATACTTGGTGCTCAGACCACACCCCGACAAGCAGGGCGGCTCGCTTCATTTGGTGTATTTATACTGCGGTATAAATGTTTGCTCAGAGTAAAATAATATTTACGGTTACAGAAAGAACTCGCGTCCAAGCCGGGGCGCAAATGTTGTTCAAGTTAGACGGGATCAGTCATTTCGCAACACTCTTTAAGCACAGAGTGTGAAGTAAATAAGGGAATTCAATACCGGCAGCGACACTTGAAGCCGCGACACATAGATAAACAGTCAGGGGAGAAAGGCTGGTGATCTAAAATCAACCTCGTCTCCCAAGATCATTTACAAAGTATTAAAATATCAAAACGGAAAACGAGGGTTTTTTTCCTGCTACGTTTTTAAACAAAGATTTTTCAAGCTCAGAACTCTCCCAGAAACTCGCGTTTCATCTGTATGCAAAAACTAAAAGTTAGATTAATGTGGTGTCTTTTATTTATTTGAATTCAGGTTACACAAGTTGGGAGAATCGCGCCCAGTGTTTCACAATATTTTCAGGCTGCGGTCTTAATGACGTGTTCACTCCATACCAGACGATGCTAGTTTTGGAATTGAAATAATTGATTAGTTAGAAGATCCGGATTTATTTCAAGTGTGTTTAATAATTATTTGAACATTCGTTCAAATGTAATACTTTTAAGGTGTCTGCCAAACATGTCTGCAACTGGGATACACATGGGAACGACAAGATCATGCATGGAACTTAATAATTATTATTTCCAGAACACTTAGATCCTTCTCTTCAGTAGTGCAGCAGTAATCATTCCCTTTTAATTTTAATTTCCTTACTTTCTATAACCCGCATGCATTCACCCCCCCCCCCCTTTATTTCATCCATTTTCTTAGCTTTAAGTGTTTCAGATAAGTTGCAGATAATCGATAACGGATTGCTGATGCATCCTTGAGTCTTGTTTTAAATTATATATTATTATTTCGGTGATTATGTAGAAGATACAGACAATTTCATTCAAAAAAATTATATTTCCAACTCCAGCTCGGCTATTACAGCAGGTTCCTCATCAACGAAACAAAATCGGCTCGAACAATTCTTGTGGACGAGATTAAAGTGTTTGACTTTAATAATTTGCTGAGTTCCATATAAATCATACAATCTTATGGGTATCCCAAATAAAAAAACGACCACATACACTCAGAAATACATTTATTTAGATATAAAATATATAATTTACGACAAAGCACCTCACTTAGAGTTTTGATATGACTGATGTACAACCTTTTAGAATGGTAAAATCTTCTAATTAATAGATTTTGCTAGATTGCTAAAATGGAATTGAAACAGATTTCAGTCGAGCCCTTTTCAGTTTGCCCTTGCGAACCTCTCTTCCATGAAGTTAAACAGTAGGTGCTGTCAGCTCGAATTTCACAGCTAATATCTTCAGCAAAATGTTTACTGATTAAATGGCTTTTAATAAAAAAAAGCGGCAATGACCTCTATGCCGTCACTTCAAACAGAGAGATTTTATTTATAATAATACGCTGAGCTGCCATGTTTCTTGTCTTTTGGAGGTTGCTACCCAATGACAGTGTATTTTAATGTCCCAGTCTGTAACCCTATGCATTTAATACAATTGTGTCAGAAAAAAACTCTAAATATGAAAGGCCAAGAGCATCTTTTCTTTTAGAAATGAACAAGGACATAAAGGTTTGCAATTTGTAAAATGTATTTACAAAGTTGTTTAATTCCCATTGTACAACACGACGGTAGCGCTACATAGAATACATATATTTAATTCATATAAAGGGCTTTAAGCTTTTGCAGTCGTATACAATATTGACAATTTTCTCCTGTTGAATTAATTCTTTAGAATGATTCAGTCTTCCTTAATAACTATACATGTTCGTCAATACACTACTGGCAATGAACCTTTCAAAAACGACATTAAGTGTGAAAGCCCAGAGCTCTATACTACAACTGTAAACCAGTCTAATTAAAAAATAAAACTCAATGACTATGAACCGATAGGTTCTTTGTACAAATATTTACAAACGTATTTACCTGTACAGAAAGCATTCCTTTTTTATATAACATAGGATTATAGTCTATAATTTGCAGTCAAGTTCAGTGCAACCCACTACCACAGGAGGGGAAAAAAGGATATGGTAAGTGAGCAGTTGTAAGTCGAAGAGGTATTAAGATGGCCATTTGGTCACTGCGGCGGCCGAGGCTGCTGACTGTAAGAACTGTCCGGAAATTATGTTTGTAGGTACACTGATGATAGGGGTGATTGCAGCCGTGGTTCTTGCTAAGGACAAGGGCTGAGGACTGATCAGGGCTGACTGGACGGTCACTGGCGGCCGCAGGAAAGTTTGTGAGCTGCCTGACGTACTGGTCACCCCGATGATATTCTCGATGCTGAAAGAAGGTCTGCTGGTGGGCTCCGTTTTCACGATGGACGTGGAGCTCAGGCTACTGAGTTGGAGCTGGAGGCTGGGGCTGAGCTGGGAATTGAAGACTTTCCTGTTGAGTTCACTGGACGGGATGAGTGGGACGGCTGGGGGTAGCATGGGACCCACAGGCGGGATATAGGGATACTGGAGAGCTGCGGGATGAGGGTAGGAGGCGGGATGCAGCGCATAGGGACGCCCGTAAGGACCGCTCAGGCTATAAGCTCCAAAACTCTGCATCATTAGGGCAGTCTGCTCCCTCAGATGGTCTGCAGGCTGCCTCTTGAACCTTTTCCTCCGACGGAGAAAGCTCCCATTATCAAACATATCTTCAGATTGTGGATCCAGGGTCCAGTAGTTCCCTTTTCCCGGATTGCCAGGCTCCCTGGGAATCTTCACAAAACAGTCATTTAGGGACAAGTTGTGCCTAATGGAGTTCTGCCAGGCGGGGAATTTCTCCCTATAGTAGGGGAAACGGTTGCTGATGAACTCACAGATCCCACTAAGGGTTAACTTTTTCTGGGGACTTTGCAGGATAGCCATGGTGATGAGAGCAATGTACGAATAAGGTGGTTTCACCAGACTGTTCTTGGGTTTTGAGGCGTTGCTGCTGCTCGAAGAGCCACTTTCCTGAGTTTCCGATTTCGTTACTTCTCCCTCGGAGGAAGGCTGGCAGATAACGGAAGGGCTCTCCGCGATTTCCCTGGCCCCGATCTCCTCCACCTCTTCTGCCTGATCGTGGGTGGCGTGGCTCTCAGAGTCGCTGTCCTTTCCCATGCCCTCGTCTCCTTCTCCCACCACATCAATATCGACATCCTCGGCTGTGAGGACCGTGTGCCCTGACATATCGCTCGCACTGCCGCTGCCTGACAGGGTCATCACGCTTTCCCTTTCACAAATCAGCAAAAAAAGGTAAGAGCTTGGCTTCTTTTCTGATGAAACTTCTCTCCCCTCTCTCTCCTGTCTCTCGTCTCTCTCTCTCTCTCACACACACACTGTCTCAGCTGGCAGTCCCTTGCAGATCAGATGACAACGCTTTTTTAATGCAGGTCAAGGGGCTGTCAATAATAGTTACCTTTAACTTTTTGACAGCCTATTTCAACTTGCACATTGCAACTTTTTAACTTTTCCTGTATTTTCTCGCAATGTTTTTTTTAAAAAAACGTTTTCAGGTACGCAGCTCTTTAGCTTTTTATGCCTCCTTTTTATATATAAAAAGACTGTCTGGAGATTGTTTCAGTTAAAGATATACTCTCAGGATTGTCACGTGAGGGACTAACGTCAGACTTCCCTCTGTTAAGCCATGCAAAACTCGAGTTATTTCATGTAATCGTCAACATAGATCCGGCCAAGACAACAGTAGCACCACTCATTCCTACAAGCACCATTTCATCAAGACGATCAAAGCATTCTTTGTCAATAAACTTGCTAGCAGAACAGAGCAAGACAAGACCTCAAATTATTTAATTGAGCGCATTTTTTTGCAATTGCTCTTTTTGGCCAATTGCACAAATATGTTATACAAAACTATGTTTGTTTATTTATTAATTTTTCTTTATTTCAGGGCGTTTTTTCCTTCCAATCAAAACAGTGAAAAATAAATATTTTGATTAGATATTAAAACATAATATAACCATATTAATGAATGTGACACTATTTATTTAGTTTAGCACATTTTTGTGTAGATTGGCGTGACATTAGCTTTCTCTATAAAGACAATGATCGGTTTGATTTTTTTATTATTGTTTTTTTGCTTTACATTGACTTACAGTCAGGCACGAGTGTCTAAACGACATTTTTTGTTAGAAAGACGTATTATAACTGCATCAGATAGGTTGCCGCACAAACAGCAAAATGGTTATTGATTAATCTATTAGATTTAGTGAAGAGGGAACGAAAAGGGTAGGGGGAAAAGACTTGCGGTAACAAAAGGAAAGCTACAAATAAAGAACTTTGGACCAGGATGTGCAGAGGTGTTAACGAGCTAATCATCCCATGTGTTAGCATATGAAAAACTAGGAAATGGGAGAGTGTGGGTGAATGTGAACGAGCCATTCACAGCACTGAAGGTAAGCGTTTGTCTCAATGTTGTTCCCAGGAAAGAAGATTTTTAACCTGCAGGGTGGAAACTCTACTTTTCCAAATAAGTTTAACAGGAACTGACACCGTCTTTTAAACAAAAGCCTAATTTCACCGCAATAATTCCTTCCCGAAAGCAACATCTTTATGAAAAACTGTTGTCTTACATTTTTTTTGTAGCACGAAAGTTTAGTGTGTAAATACTCGGTTTAATTTATGTTTTTGTTTGTTTTGGTATTAGGTTAAAATCGAATTGATTTGTTCTCCCAATTCCTCCTACTCAAATCAGAATATCTTTAAGTGACAAAAGAATCAATTATTCTTTCCACCCTCCTATTAAGACTAACAAAACCATGTGAATGGGTTTACGACATGTTTTCGATGGGAGGAATGAATAACCATTTAAACCTGACAGGGCTTCCCTGTGACACAAAATGATATTATAAACTGTAAGCGATTTCCCCACAGAGCAAAGCACTGTTTTCCTTCCGTATAAAGGTGTATTTGCCGGCAATAGGATTTCCCTTCATTTTTTGCATGGTTACTATTTTATGATACGATTTTATTTTGCCCAAAGTGTATATTTTTAAAACTGTTAATATTAAGGCGTTTAAATACAAACGAAACAATAATATTTTGTAAAGGCATCTGGCGTTATTTTTTGTAGAAATTAGATACTATTTACTTCAATTAATAAGCTGCAATTAAGATGTAGAGTTTAGTGTGTTTTAACAAGTGCTGAATCCAAGTAAATTAAGATATGTTAAACAATGATTGAGGACAAGAAAAATAAATCAAGCCTGGAGGGGAGTGAGAGGGGAAAAAAACTTGCATTGTGTGGTTGTGAATTGGTTATAAGTGAGTGTTTGTTGGTTGCTGTTTCCATTTGTGTAAATACGGCAGAACATCTCAGTTTACAAAGCACTTTGTTTACTTCATCGTGGGCCGACTGCCACAATCAAAACTTATTTTTAAAAAAAACTTTCAATGATTCTATCAAACTCTTAACAAAATCAGGTTTACGCTGGAAAAGACCAGAAAGTCGCCTCGATATATACGTGTTTTAACCTCTTTTCGTTTTTATTCGTTATAATTATGCGATTAACTTTCCGTGTGTCACATTTGACGAAAATCGTGCACATTCTCGCGGTTGAAAGTGATGAGATTTTAATTGTCGAAGCAAAATACTGATTTTAGTGTAATCTGGGAGCAGGAGAGGTTACTGTAACAGGGGGTTCTATAATCACTCTTCATTTAAAACAGGCTACGCTGGTAGACTAACCATCACTGACAACCACAATTCGCCACACAAAGCCTCTTTTTAAATTTTCTTTTCACATTTCCCGTCTTCCTGTTTGAATCTGGGTTCAAAAAGTTCCACATTTAAAAAATGACAGTTCCTTTGTATGATTTCGAGATGAATTAAAATGTTCCCAGAGCATGGAATGCAGCTGCAAATAAAGATCAGTGATTTCATTTTTGAGCACTATATGATTTTTTAAAATCTCTTATATGCGACCATCTGGGCTGTTGCTTTCAATTGCGATCAGCTTCGTGGTCGGAAGAGCATCGTTAAGAGAAGCATAAAATGCCGTCTTTGTTCCAAAAGCATCATCCTATTTATTTCCGATGATCTTCTTAAGTCTCAGAGGAGTTGGGCAGGGAATTAAAAAAAAACAACCAAAGAACGCAGGTCCCTTTGATGCGTATTTCTTAAACACAATAAAAGTCAAATTAATTAAATCATACCATTAATTATGACCCTTAGCGTGAAAAGGATTGTTTCCCCTCGATTAGGGATGTATTGTGCTAATCCCCGTGTTGACTCAGAGAACTGTCTGTTCTACAATCATTTCTATAGAAAGCCTTTCTAGACCAATTTAGCAAATCTTAATCAGGCATGTTTAGGGTGAAATAATGATTTGGATATCACTACGATTGTTTCGATTATAGATTTTAATTTAAAGAAATAAACGGGAATTTCACGTTAGCATAAAAAACACACGTGGATTTTATATTGAAACAACTGCGCCGAACACTCATTTTCAAAACTAAACGGCAAAACCAATAAACTTTAAACGTCAACTATTTTTACGTGAAAGTTGAACACTCAACAGAAAATAATAGAAAAAAGATGCACAATCCCCCACCCCTGCTGAAAACGACCTGATTTATATCTCGGAGCGTCTATAATCTTATTTAATTTCACGTCGCTAATGAGAAGGAGCAAATCTCGGAGCGGAGCTGGGCGTCTCAGATCCTTTTTAAAATAATAACAGGATCCTGAGCGAATCTTCCTAATAGCAACCGGCATCTAATCCAGTCAAGATGGTGTATTGGGAGGGAAGAAGAAACAGAGGGAGTGAAGGGGAGAATAGAGAAAGCTACATTTGTAAAAGGAATGAAAAAACGTATGAATTTTTTAAAAAGAAAAATATATAAACTAACGGGAAATAATAGAAGAGGCAAACGAGTAACGCAAATATCTTTAAGTCCAGTTATTGTTTGGTCCCCCTCCTCCATAAGTGGCGGTTTAAATTGCACTAAAATACACTTGTTCGTGTTTACTAATTTCCCAGTTAAATATAGCTGAGATTTGGACCCATCTGACGCGGTTGCGATCAGATGTCACTCGGGCTCGACAACCCTAAGGCTGTGGCTCCGCAAAGTGCAATTGCCAGGATCTAATCGCTTTACACACAACACGGGAATGGTATCAAAGACGTCCTATTTCCACTCCTTAAACCCTATTAGCCTCCACGATGAATTATGTAAAATCTCGACCTTACACTCGGATTATTAAAGGAGAAATCCCATTATGATGCACATGGCAGGAGGGAAAGTGAGTTGAAGGGAAATATTCTTTCAGTCCCCATCGTGTGGGCTAGCTCCAAACTTCGGCTACACACCACAGAGCAACAGTGACGAATATATTTTACATTCATGTGATATGATAGCATCCCCTCAACTTGTTATTGGAAATATTAACAGTAATAACATTAACCATACAAGCATCTGAGAGACAGAAGATTCTTACCTGTAGCAAATATTCTTCTGAACCCTTGCACATCCAGTAAAATCAATACATTTACTAGCGATCTAACTGAAAGCAGTAATAGCATCAAACCTTTTTACCTACTATGTACAGTGACTGTATCATAATAACCCCCCATCCCATTAAGATCACTTTCACGGTTATTTCTCTACACTGTTAAGAGAGCGAGCACCTCCGCGACGGCTGATTAAATTGGCTTTTATATTTTCTTTTTTAAAATAATAGCAATTTCTGGCTAACACTAGATGTTTGCACTGTAATTTTCACGTTTGACTAAATTGATTCAAATAACGTAGCAGTAATATTTCAAACACTATCTTTATTAACGGGTTGGTCTCTTTATCAAGATTATAACATTGCTTAATTTTATTTAAATCCTTCCAATTAGCTATAACAATGCGGGGGAAATGGCAAAATAGATATTTCATGTATGTATATACATGTATATGTTGTAACTTAACCAATTAAGCCGATAAGGAGGAGAGGGTAAAAACTACGATGATAATGGATAGGAAAAAGTAAGTGGGATACCTCCAATTTATACAAATCAAACAGTGCTTAATAAAAAGGCAACTCGTTTAATTAAAGGTTCAAAGAAATCGGATCCAGCATTTGGACAGCGTTTAGAATGCGAGTGAAATTCGTGATGAATTAATGGCATTGTTGGCGCGCTCTTAATTATAGTTATTATGTTAATTATTTTACATTAGCATGAAGTTATCAGCATGTCAGGTTTAATCAAAATGCATCGTTCTGCAGAAAACTGTTCTTTTATCCCGCGATGTGAGATTCTACATCATGCGGGTTTATTGTTTAAAGATATAAAAAATGACTTTTTATTGAAAGAAATGTTTAATTTGGTTTTGTACGGTCTGGTCACGTGTAGCCTGCAGGCTGAAGCTCCTAAAAGGGCTGGATTCGCCATTATCACCCCCTTTAGGAACCTACTCCATCAACGTGTAACTCTCTGTCAAACAACATGAAGTTGCTCATTTTTATCTGTTGATATTTTTTGCAAATACGACGCGGGCAGCCCCGCTTTCACAACCAGAGAGAAGTGGTCGGAACAAAAGAGATATTCAATGGCACTGTCAGTGCGTGTTCTCAAGGTTTGCTCACAAAGCGTCAGGGCAAATTTTAATATCCAGACTGCTGTATCCAGCAGCATTCCACTTATAATTAAGAGGTGGAAATATCGACAAAGCAAAAACAATCTATGCATTCTTTAAAAAATCTAAATACAATTCCTCCAGTTACTCACACATTTATCCAAGTCTATCAGTTTTGTGCATTAATACAGCTTCGTCTATCGTTTTAATGACTCCGAAACATATTTTCAGCGTCCTCTCTCCGCATTACCTGTAATTATACAACGAAGTCGTGTATAATTTTAAATAGCAAAGCATTTAATAATCAACCTAAAATATACAATGGTCTCTCTTTTAAATTGTACAATAGCTTCATGCGGATCCCTAATGTGTTATAATTTTTGTATTTGTTTCTAACCTGCCACTGAATGAACTCCGGAGGTGTCAGTGAGGTAGTGACGAGAGATCGGTGAAGGTGACGAGATCTCCAGGAAAGGGTCACCCATTGAGACCTGACTCAAGCAGAATTAACCGAGGAGACTGTGATTTGAGCAGAGGAATACCAGCCCGAAAATAGGGATCGTATGGTGCAGTTTACCCTTCAGACACTCACCAGTTATTCCCCAACAGGAGTTGTGTTTTATATTTTAGTTTACACCGTGGCGGTAAAATTCAAGTTCACGGTTTTTGTTCAAATCGTCTATTGCACTAAGGGCCGCTCCGAAAGTTCAATCCTGCCAAATGCCCCTGCTGTTTAGTTTTATTTTCAGAACATTATTGAGTCTTCTTCCTTTTCTTTGAAAAAAAACAATTTGCTCCAATTTGGAATAACTGGCACCACTTCTGAAATCATTTAAAGACAAGGTGCAAGTTATCGGTTTATTACGACAATCACTTTTTTTTTAAAAAAGGACATTTAACAGATTTTTTTGGGAGGACGGGCCTATCTGCATTTTCCATTTTCATCTTTTATCGATTTACTGTTTTACTGTAACATGAAATGGCTCGGTGTAAATTAAACAATTTAATCTAAAAATACACCAAACTTTTTTTTTGGATGGACAAAAACACCGGATTTGTATAAGGCTTATGTGTAAAGTTTCGAGACAGATAGGGAAAAAATGTATGTTTATGGCAATATCAAGCTCATTAAATACATTTGATATAAACTAAAGATTGCCATTCAGCCACTAATATTAATGAAATAGTACAAGACAATACGCAGTGTGGACATCACATCTCGGCGGTGTATTTCCAATTCGACGTGTCGCTGTTGATGTGTATCATGCATTACATTACTTTAACGTCTTTTTTTCTAGATGTTTTTTTGCAGTTGAAGATAAGACACACGCACAAAAATATTGACGAGAACTTCTGTGTTTTTTGACTCTCCAATTTCTGCATTCCTGAACCGCTGAAAGAGTAGAAATCAAAGGCAAGGAGACCACTTGGGTCCGTTGGCCCCAGGAACAACAGAATGGCCGAACCGGTCTTGAGTTTGGTCTGGTTTTATTGACTGTGCTGGTATGACTTCGAGGCGGCGAGGAGTTATACTGCCTACTTGCGCCGCCGCTCTCCCCACAGGCAAAAGCAGAGCTTGGCGCACAGCGGCTAAATCGCTCTGCTCACCGACCTCCCACTGCCGGTGAAGTTTTAAATGATACAAAAGAGACGACTTTCCAGTCAGCTCTTTTATAAATGTAAAATAATTCAAGTGCTCCGCTGAACCACCGTGAAGCCCACAGTTTCAAAATTCAGCTCTGCACAGGTTGCAGCTACACTTGAGCCGAATACCCGGAAGGATCCACCTATCTCCTACCTCTCCCCTTCCTTTTTGTATGAATCAAACAGGTTACGGCAAGTGACTTCGCCCCACATAGTACAATATTCCCCCAAAGGACAGACCTGACCCAAGAAGGCAATGGCCGGCGTGTTACGACATTTGTTTTGCCTATTGTGTAGATATATTCAACAGGTGACCATCATGTTTTCTGTTTAAGCAATAGGTATGTACCCAAAACTGCTTTAAATATATTAGAAAACAGTTCTATTCTATTGCATAAATAATGACAGACTAGTTATAGATGATATGACATGTAACATTGTCATTACAAAGTCCATGGAGGTGAAGGCCATTCATTGGTACCGAGAGATTGTCAAAGCAACATTTGTGCCGTGGCATCTGTTTTTTTTTGCAAAACGTAGGTTTAATAGCCGATAGATAATCCTGCAACTCCTTACCTCATCGATCCTTCCGTCCCCCGGTAATTTACAGGTGTTTAAAACCCAAGCATGGCATTACATACCACTGCTTTTTCAATGATCTCTTCTCTCCCATTCATTTCAACTTTATTGGTGTCCTGCACTATGGAGCTTGGCCCCACATACACACATGTCTTTCAAAAAAACCTTTAAATGGCTAATATGGTCTTGTGTGCCGACATACAGAGAGGGGATAAGTGTGACAAACATACCTTCTGAGTGATGGGATAAATAATTCAGCCATTGGCTTCAATGAAGGATATATATCAGCTTGGAGTCTGTTTGGCTTAGTAGTACTCTCACCTCTTCAGCCAGAAGGTTGACTCTCACACCTGTGAGCATATAATCTAGTCTGACACTTCAGTGAAGTATTGAGGGAGTGCTGCATTATCTGAAGTTCTGTCTTTTGGATGGGAGGTTAAACTAAGACAGTATCTGTCTCTTCTGGTGATTCATGTGGATTTTAAAGATCCCTTGGAAATTTTCAAGAAGAATATGGTGACCTGGCCAATATTCTTCCCTCAACATATGCCTCCCAAAGCAGATTAACAAGTCAGTTATCCTATTTACTGTTTATGGTATATTGCTGTGTGAAAATTGGCTGCTGCATTTGTCTATTTAACAACAGTGATTACACTTCAAAAGTTATTCATTATGTAGCACTTTGGGACATCCTGAGGGTAATGATAAGGTGCTTTATAAATGCAGATTCTTTCTTTCCATTGGATGCAATTGGAGTCTAACTAGTAGACCTAATCAAATATCATTGTCACAGAGCATTATGATTTGAGGTTCACCCACTGGACAACTATGACATCCAATATGTCCCAAAGTGTCCTCCAAAAAAATATATCATTGATAAAAAAAAGTGGGCCGCTACCCCTTCATTCAGTTTACAGATGCACTACTACTGTAGTACTGAGCCATTCATATCAGAAAGGTTCAAGGTTCAATTCATATTGGGCTAGCTGATTTCTGCCAGGGTAATAATAGGGACATTACAAGTGGCCGCTGCATCCCAGCAATAAAGGTGGGAAAAATCAGCCAGGGTTCTTATTTCTGTTCACTATCCAGTGGGTCCTTTTGGAAAGTGAACTTGTGGATCTCAGGTGAGGACAGAATGTCATGCCCTCCCATGGCATTGCTCATGGACCAAAAAATTGGTCTCTTTTTCTGTAATTGCCTCTGTTTGGCACTTTCAAATTCTTTCTATCTCCTTTCTGTTTGTCTTCAACTTTTTCTCACTCGCTCCCTCTTTGCATTGCTTTCACACACTTTCTCTCATTGAGGTCTTTGTATCTTAGTTTGTTTCTAACTCTTGCTCTCAATCTTTCTTTCTCCCCCTTTCTGTAAGGCTGCAGACACTCACAGTCTAGCCTACATATGAAGAATAACCAGTTAGTGAAGTAGTGAAGGGCTGCCAGGACCCACAGAACAGTTCTCTACCATAATTCAACACTTTCAGGACAGGAGGGGAGAAAATTGGAAATAAAATGTAAATATAATGCATTTTAGCTTACATTAGAGGTAAAAGTGAGGCGGACTAACTGTGAATTAAGGTGATGCAGCATTTACCAAAGTCGTAATAGCATAGAAGTTGCAACATCTTTACAAAGCAATAAAAAACATAATTCCTTCAGCTATAGCCATGACTGTGGCTAGAGGGACCATCTGAGTTTGTTAATTTAAGTTCATGATGGTATTGTGGTTGTGGTGCAGAACTTTCCCTAGTAAGAACATAAGAAATAGGAGCAGGCATAGGCCATACGGCCCCTTGAGCCTGCTCCACCGTTCAATAAGATCATGGCTGATCTTCTACCTCAACTCTACTTTCCCGCCCTATCTCCATATCCCTTGATTCCCTTAGTGTCCAACTATCCATCGATCTCAGTCTTGAATGTACACAATGACTGAGCACCCACAGCCCTCTGGGGTAGAGAATTCCAAAGATTCACAACCCTCTGAGTGAAGAAATTTTTCCTCATCTTGGTCCTAAATGGCCGACCCATTATCTTGAGACTATGACCCCTAGTTCTAGACTCTCCAGCCAAGGGAAACAGCCTCTTAGCATCTAACCTGCCGAGCCCTCTAAGAATTTTATATGCTTCAATGAGATCACCTCTCATTCCTCTAAATTCCAGAGAATACGGGCCCATTCTACTCAATCTCTCCTCAAAGGACAATCCTGTCATCCCAGGAATCAATCTAGTGAACCTTCATTGTTCCCCCTCTAAGGCAAGTATATCCTTCCTTAGGTAAGGAGACCAAAAATGTACACAGTACTCCAGGTGTGGTCTCACCAGAGCCCTATATAATTGCGGCAAGACCACCTTACTGTTACAATCCAACCCCTTTGCAATAAAGGCTAATATACCATTTGCCCTCCTAATTGCTTGTTGTACCTACATGTTAACTTTCTATGATTCATGTACAAGGACACCCAAATCCCTCCGACTACCAATATTTCTTAGTCTCTCACCTTTTAAAAAATATTTTGCTTTTGTGTTCTTCCTATCAAAGTTGATAATTTCACATTTCCCCACTTTATTTTCCATCTGCCATCTTCTCACCCATTCACTTAACCTGTCTATATCCCTTTGCAGTCTCTTTGCGTCCTCCTCACAGCTCACTTTCCCACCTAGCTTTTATTGTCAACAAACCTGGATACATTACACTCGGTCCCCTCATCTAAGTCATTGATATATATTGTAAACAGCTGAGGCCCAAGCATTGATCTTTGTGGCACCCCACCAGTTACAACCTACCAACCCAAAAATAACCCATTTATTCCTAGTCTCTGTTTTCTGTCCATTAACCAATCTCCAATCCATGCTAATATATTACCCCCATTCCCATGAGCCCTAATCCTGTGTAACAACCTCTTATATTGCACCATATTGAATGCCTTTTGAAAATCCAAATATACTACATCCACTGGTTCCCTCTTATCTACCCTCTAGTTACACCTCAAAAAACTAATAGATTTGTCAAACACGATTTCCCTCTCATAAAACCATATTATGATTTTCAAGTGCCCTGTTACTACATCCTTAATAATAGATTCCAGCATTTGCCCTACTACTGGTGTCAGGCTAACTGGTCTATAGTTCCCTGTTTTCTCTCTCCCTCCTTTCTTGAATAGCGGGGCTACATTTGCTACCTTTCAATCTACGGGGACCGTTCTAGAATCTAGGGAATTTTGGAAGATCAAAGCCAATGCATCCACTATCTCTGCAGCCACCTCAATTAAAACCCTAGGATGTAGGCCATCAGGTCCAGGGGATTTGTCACCTTTTAGTCCCATTAATTTCTCCAGTACTTTTACTTTACTAATAATTAGTTTAAGTTCCTCACTCTCATTAGACCCTTGGTTCCCCATTATTTCCGATATGTTTTTGGTGTCTTCTACTATAGGAACATAGGAACAGGAGTAGGCCATTCAGCCCCTCGTGCCTGCTCCGCCATTTGATAAGATCATGGCTGATCTGTGATCTAGCTCCATATACCTGCCTTTGGCTCATATCCCTTAATACCTTTGGTTGCCAAAAAGTTATCTATCTCACATTTAAATTTAGCAATTGAGCTAGTATCAATTGCCATTTGCGGAAGAGAGTTCCAAACTTCTACCACCCTTTGTGTGTAGAAATGTTTTCTAATCTCACTCCTGAAAGGTCTGGCTCTAATTTTTAGACTGTGCCCCCTACTCCTAGAATCCCTAACCAGCAGAAATAGTTTCTCTCTATTCACCCTATCCGTTCCCCTTAATATCTTATAAACTTCGATCAGATCACCCCTTAACCTTCGAAGCTCCAGAGAATACAACCCCAATTTGTGTAATCTCTCCTCGTAACTTAACCCTTGAAGTCCGGGTATCATTTTATTTAATCTACGCTGCATTCCTTCCAAGGCCAATATGTCCTTCCGAAGGTGCGGTGCCCAGAACTGCTCACAGTACTCCAGGTGCGGTCTAACCAGCGTTTTGTATAGCTGCAGCATAACTTCTGCCCCCTTGTACTCCAGTCCTCTAGATATAAAGGCCAGCATTCCATTAGCCGCCTTGATTATTTTCTGCACCTGTTCATGACACTTCAATGATCTATGTACCTGAACCCCTAAGTCCCTTTGGACATCCACTGTTTTTAACTTTTTACCATTTAGAAAGTACCCTGTTCTATCCTTTTTTGATCCAAAGTGGATGACCTCATATTTGTCTACATTGAATTCCATTTGCCACAGTTTTGCCCATTCACCTAATCTATCAATATCACTTTGTAATTTTATGTTTCCTTCTACACTGCTTACAATACCACCAATCTTTGTGTCATCGGCATACTAAGATATGAGACTTTCTATGCCTTCATCTAAGTTGTTAATAAATATTGTGAATAATTGAGGCCCCAAGACAGATCCCTGCGGGACTCCACCAGTGACATCCCATTATCCCTACTCTCTGTCGCTTTTCGCTCAGCCAATTTCCTAACCAAGTCCGTACTTTTCCCTCGATTCCATGGGCTTCTATCTTAGCTAACAGTCTCTTATGTGGGACCTTATCAAATGCCTTCTGGAAGTCCATATAAATAACATCCACTGACATTCCCCTGTCCACTACTTTAGTCACATCTTCAGAAAATTCAATCAGGTTTGTCAGGCACGACCTACTTTTCACAAATCCATGCTGGCTCTCTCTGATTAACTGAAAATTCTCGAGGTGCTCAGTCACCCTATCCTTAATTATAGACTCCAGCAATTTCCCCACAACAGATGTTAGGCTAACTGATCTATAATTCTCCGGTTTCCCTCTCTCTCCTTTCTTAAAAAGTGGAGTGACGTGCAATTTTCCAATCTAGAGGGACAGTTCCTGAATCTAGAGAACTTTGAAAGATTATAGTTAGGACATCTGCAATGTGCTCACCTACTTCCTTTAAAACCCTGGGATGGAAACCATCTGGTCCTGGGGATTTGTCACTCTTTAGTGCTATTATTTTCTTCATTACTGTTGTTTTACTTATGTTAATTTTATTGAGTCCCTGTCCCCGATTCAATATTAGTTTTCTTAGGATTTCCAGCATGCTATCCTCTTTTTCCACTGTAAATACAGACGCAAAGTAATTATTCAACATGTCCACCATTTCCCCATTGTCAATGACAATATCGCACTCTCAGTTTTTAAGGGGCCAACACTGCTCCTGACCACCTTCTTTTTCCTATGAAGACAGATACAAAATATTTGTTTAACATCTCTGCCATTTCCTTATTCACCATTATAATTTCTCCTCTCTCTGCCTCTAAGGGACCCATGTTTACTTTTGCTAATCTCTTCCTTTTTACATACTTGTAGAAGCTCTTACAATCTGTTTTTATTTTTCTTGCTGCTTTACTCTCATATTCAATTTTCTCCCTCTATCAATTTTTTGGTCATCCTTTGCTGATTTCTAAAACTCTCCTAATCCTCAGGCTTACTATTCTTTTTGACAATATTGTAAGACTCTTCTTTTAATGTAATACTAGCCTTAACTTTTCTAGTTAATGTTGGGAGTAAAGGTAATGATAAATGTTTAAATAGTGAGTGTGCTCTGATATGCCCATATATGTGGAACAAAAATAGTCCTGTAAGATCCAATCATGGATGCTTGTTATTGCATGGGCTGATCTATGGAATTAGTGGAGGATATGACAGAGCCAGCCATGATATATGACATATCATCAAATGTCAGCGCAATTGGACAACGAGGAGTGACAAAAAAAACAAATAAATAATGCTCACCTTGCGAATAGAGATATTTATCACACATAACACTCTTAGTAAGCTTTTAACATGCTTAAGCACATCAGTTGAAGTTGCTTTGCGATGTAATTTTGTCATTGTGGTCCCATACGTGTGAAAATATGATTTTTTGATTCCATCAATACTTTCACCACAACCAGCTAAACCATAAAACTAAATGTGTGTGGCCTTGAACTCTCTGTAATATCATCAGCTTTAATCACTGCAATGAAGGGCAGAGGATGATGCTGGTGAAGTCTGGGACTGAAAAGCAGCAGCGGTGAAGCCCATGGCTGGGAGGTGATAGCAGCAATGCCCAGGGACAGGAGACAGAGGCAGTGAAGCCCAGGGACAGGAGACAGAGGCAGTGAAGCCCAGGGACAGGAGACAGAGGCAGTGAAGCCCAGGGACAGGAGACAGAGGCAGTGAAGCCCAGGGACAGGAGACAGAGGCAGTGAAGCCCAGGGACAGGAGACAGAGGCAGTGAAGCCCAGGGACAGGAGACAGAGGCAGTGAAGCCCAGGGACAGGAGACAGAGGCAGTGAAGCCCAGGGACAGTGGGACTGGGATCTCCTTGGTTGAAAGGACACTACAATCATACGTTACTACTCTCTTACAAATACAAAACATTTAATCATTTATAAAGTGTATGGAGTTATTCTTCAGAGTGACATACATTTAAAAAAGCCTTTTAAAGTCAAAGTGAATGGGTGGAACTCCTAATGATTGACATATGGTAGGTCCGATACCTAGCCAACAAGAGACATCTACGTTCACACCAGAAGTAATTGAGAATGACCATCACAGAGCTGCCAACATTGGGGAAGTGTAATGAGTAAAATATATTAGCCTGGAAATTACTATGAGCAATGTTATTGTACAGTACTTAATGTGCTTCTATCAAATTCTCTCTCCGCTATTTTACTGGCAGTGTTAACCTGTTTATTTTAAATTTATTTTAAATGGGTTAATGCCTCCATTAAAATACTGGAGAGAAGAATTTGATACAAGTGTGTCAAACGTGTGTATGATAATTTCACTCACATTAATTTCCAGGCAATTATATAAAGAGTGAGACCCTTTTAAATATATCACGGCTGAGTTTCCAAATGTGCCCTGCTAGAGCCCCCTGGATGTCAAGAAGCATTCAGGGTAAGATAAGGCAGAAAAAGAAAGCCTATGATAGACACCGGGAACTCAATACCAGCAAAAGCTTAGAGGAGTATACAAAGTGCAGGGGTGAAGTTAAAAAGGAAATTAGGAAAGCAAAGAGAGGGCATGAAAAATTATTAGCAGGTAAAATCAAAGAAAACCCAAAGATGTTTTGTAAATACATTAAAAGCAAGAGGATAACTAAGGAAAGAGTAGGGCCTATTAGAAACCAAAAAGGTAAACTATGTGTGGAGGCAGAAAATGTGGGTATGGTTCTTAATGAATACTTTGCATCTGTCTTCACAAAGGAGAGGGATGATACAGGGATTGAAGTTAAGGAGGAGGAGTGTGAAATATTTGATGGGATAAACATAGTGAGAGAGGAAGTATTAAAGGGATTCGCATCTTTGAAAGTGGATAAATCACCAGCGCCGTATGAAATGTATCCCAGGATGTTAAAAGAAGCCAGGGAGGAAATAGCGGAGGCTTTAATAATCATTTTCCAAATTTCACTGGATACAGGCGTAGTGCCGGAGGATTGGAGGACTGCTATCGTTGTACCATTGTTTAAAAAGGGAGCGAAGGATAGACCGAGTAATTACAGGCCAGTCAGCCTAACCTTGGTGGTGGGCAAATTATTGGAATCAATTCTGAGGGACAGGATAAATTGTCACTTAGAAAGGCACGGACTAATCAAGGACAGTCAGCACGGATTTGTTAAGGGGAGGTCGTGTATGACTAACTTGATTGAATTTTTTGAGGAGGTGACAAGGAGAATCAATGAGGGTAGCACAATTGATGTAGTCTACCTGGATATCAGCAAGGCTTTTGACAAGGTCCCACATGGCAGATTGGCCAAAAAAGTAAAGGCCCATGGGATCCAAGGGAATGTGGCAAATTGGATCCAAAATTGGCTCAGTGGCAGGAAGCAAAGGGTAATGGTCGATGGGTGTTTTTGCAACTGGAAGGCTGTTTCCAGTGGGGTGCCACAGGGCTCGGTACTAGGTCCGTTACTTTTTGTGGTATACATTAACGATTTGGACTTAAACATAGGGGGCATGATTAAGAAATTTGCGGATGACACAAAGATAGGCCGTGTGGTTGATAGTGAGGAGGAAAGCTGCAGATTGCAGGAAGATATCAATGGACTGGTCAGACGGGCAGAAAAGTGGCAAATGGAGTTCAATCCGGAGAAGTGTGAGGTAATGCATTTGGGGAGAACAAAACAAGGCAAGGGAATACATAATAAATGGGAGGATACTGAGAGGTGTAGAGGAAGTGAGGGACCTTGGAGTGCATGTCCACGGATCCCTGAAGGTAGCAGGACAGGTCAATATGGTGGTTAAGAAGGCATACAGGAAACTTTCCTTTATTAGCCGAGGCTTAGAATATAAAAGCACCCAGAGAATGGTGGGGGTCTGGAACTCACTGCCTGAGAGGGTGGTAGAGGCAGAAACCCTCAACTCATTTAAAAAATACCTGGATGTGCACCTGAAGAGCTGCGACCTGCAGGGCTACGGACCAAATGCGGGAAAGTGGGATTAGGCTGAGTGGCTCGTTTCTCAGCTGGCCCGGACACGATGGGCCGAATGGCCTCCTTCTGCACCATAAATTTTCTATGATTCTATGAAATCATGGATGTGTTCCCCATGATTTTCTGTCCATTAGTTTTAATGGTTGGAAATTTGTGCCCACCGTTTCCCAATATGTGAGCTGGACAAGCAAGACTCCTCACCAGGAATGTGCTTTTGGAAAAACACATCTCCATGTGGTAATCTGTGTCACTTCTGCTGATTATAAATGTTACTCTTAACTTTTGCCCTATGTTGATAGCTGTGTGCACCAGGCAGATATTATGCAGGCTGTTGAATAATCTCATACTGTTGGTAGTATATGTTTACACACCTACATAACAACAGTGACTGCACTTCAAAATATTTCATTGTATATGAAGTGCTTTGGGATGTTTCTAAGAGATGTGATAAGACCTACTATATAAATGGAAGTTTTTCTTTCTTTGTATATGTCACAGAAAAACTGCACAAACACACTAAAGAAATGAGAGGGGCACATGGACCTGGACTTCCATAGGTGGGTGAAAATCTATGGGATCTGGAATTAGTTCTTTGGATGATGGACCTGAATGAGTTTTTCTGTGAAAGAAAATACTCAAGAAACCTTTCCACCTTGGCTCAGTGAATAAATGTACTGCTAAGTGTGGAAATGAGCAGGAACGCCTCGGGCTCATGTGTGAACTGAGTTAATTGATCTCAGCAGGGTGACATTAGAGGTGCTGCTGAATTACAGAGGGAAATTATCTGCAAGAATTCTGCTCCTGATCGCTATCCAGTGATTTCTTCTGGAACAAGCATGTGTGTAGATATTGGGTGAGGTCAGAAATGAATTTGCTGTGATTCCTTCCACGATTGAATAACCTGTCACCATTCAAGGTTCACACATGAAGAATGACCACTTGGGCAAGGTAGAGGGGCACCTGACCCCGGTGGAATTGTACTCCAGCATGAGTCAGTGTCTTCAGAAGAGAGTTGTAAACAATTTTACAACACCAAGTTATAGTCCAGCAATTTTATTTTAAATTCACAAGCTTTCGGAGGCTTCCTCCTTCCTCATTTATCTGAGGAAGGAGGAAGCCTCCGAAAGCTTGTGAATTTAAAATAAAATTGCTGGACTATAACTTGGTGTTGTAAAATTGTTTACAATTGTCAACCCCAGTCCATCACCGGCATCTCCACTTCAGAAGAGAGGAAAGGGTAAAAAAAATCTCAACCATAGTTTCTAAATTGTCGCATTAAAAGAAATCTTTCTCGGCACAGTATGACAATAAGTATTTTATCCATGTTAAACTGCACAAGCTAATTTAGATGATGATGATAATAACAATAATAAAAATAATAATCCTAGCCTAACTTTGCAGCCTGTTTTTGAAGAATTCAACAGCAGCTGCATCTCCATGAGGTGACATTGTCATTCCCAAGGTTGCATGAAATTACTTTTTAATTGCAGGTTATAATGGACCATTTTTTCCTGCAGTTATAATTTATTGTCCTTTTTGTGGAGTTTAAGATAATGTAGCTGGTGACCTGAGGAGAATATGCAGATCAACACATTTTATACCCAATGTTTCTTTTTCTCCGCCAATTGTCACCCACCTCGTGATTGCAATAGGGTAGATTTTCATCTTTGCTGCTTGGGTGCTAAGCCTTGCCCGGGCGCTAAGCCTTGCCCGGGCGAAAGGAAGTTCTGGCGGGGAGCCGGTAACAGAACCCGTTGGATTTTCCTTCTATTAACAGTATCGGCAGACTATTTGACCTGGGGGATATCACAGCCAAGCAGGATCCTGTCCTCACGCAACATCCATTGTTGCATTCTTCCTAGCAAGTGATACTGGAAAGTGACCAAAGGAGGAATCCTGGATGATTTTGGCTCTCCCTTGTACAGGGTACTGAGGCCAGTTGTAGTACTCCCACAAGAGTCCCAGCTGAGATCAATTAACTTAGGGATGGAACTTGGGACTCTCGGTTTGTTTGGCTCAGTTACTCACTGGGCAGTGCAACTAAGCCATGGGTGGAGCCCACACTGATAATATGTTTGGAAACAATTTGGATATAAATGTTTAGTCTGCATCAGCACTACAAATATAATGTATAATAGTAATTATATTTACTGCATGGTTCCCCCATCCATCTCCCAAAATGACTTTTGCAGGAAAGTGCATGTGTGTGGATGATGAGGACAATATCACACTAAACTGTACTGCCCTCTCATGATTGAAGAATATTCACTGTTCAGGATCCCAGGTGAAGAATGGCCACTTGGGTGAGGTATTGAAGTGTGTCCAACACCTTAGAGTCACTCCACTTCTTCAACAGCAGAAGGGAGAAAATTGGCGGAGGGAAAAAGAAATTCCACTGTATTATCTTTGCTGTTTGTGAATCCAATAAAAGGTCATTTATTGAATAATTAAGAACAGCAATGCAATTACTTTCTAGTTACTGAACAGTATGCACTTTCATTTATTCCCTTTAGTCAGACCAGTTGGTTTGTGCTGTTTGCTTTTACAATGAAGATCAATTAGCTTTTCCATCATCCATGATACTATTTATTTCAGACATGATCTGAATAATTTCAAGTAAATCAATTACTGAGGATTTGTCAGCAATGATTTCTGTAAGCCCCACTGATCTAGTTCCACTGTGATCATAGGATCCACCTTGAAACTGAACCTCATCTAATCCAAGACTAGGTGTATGAGTATGATGTACTAGGGGCAAAGGGCATAATTCTTATCTCCACTTTCTCTTCTTTACTCCCCTCTTTTGAATGCAATGACTGCTGATGTGACGGTGCTCCATTGGTGCTGGCAGTCTTCCACTACCTCGGCCAAATGGCCATTCTTCACATGTCTGCCTAGATAGTGAGTATTGGCAAGTTATTCAACTGTGGGGGGAATTACAGCCAAGTTGATCCTGTCCTCATCCAAAGTCCATATATGCAGACTTTCCAACAGCAGTCACTTGATAATGACTGAGAGCGGCCACTCTGGATGAGTTTCCTCCTTCCTATTCCAGGGTTACTGCTGCCAGGGAATGCAGTTCTGAAGGTTTCTCGATGGTTGTGTTGGACAAGAAAAGTGGAACCTCTCTTGAGGAACATTTTACATTGGATTAGCTTCATCTACTTTGAATTTGTCCTTGATTACCCTCTTGAAGGAGGATTTCCCCTTATTCTTCTCCTGTAGTTGCAAAGCTTTGAAGACATGGAGTTGAATATTTTTGGTTGTAATAGAGAATATGGACTTGTAATTCATTGACACAAACAGCTGCCTGCTCACCAAATTTTTGGTTTTATACCAGAGGTTCCACATATGCGTTGTGGCAACTTTAGTGAGTACCTCAGAGACACTATTCAAGTCCCTTAATGGGTTTGTGGGTAAATACCCTACCTAGTTTAGTAGTTGGAACAATAATCAACCGGTGTTCCTGAACATGGAGAGAAATATATATCAGCCAGGATTTCCGCTCGTGATCGCTGTGTAAGTGGCAGCAATACCATCACAGTTGAATAGCAAAACAACTACTTTCTAGTTGCTGAACAGAATATTCATATTTCAACATTCACTGTCCAGGTTCAAACATCAAGAGTGACCAATTGGATGAGGTACTGAGAGTTTCTATGCTTGTGGAATCATACCCCATAGAGGAGAGAGGAAAACTGCAAGAAAAAAAATCCCATAAAAGATACTATTCCTCTCATTAAGGTCTGGAGAGCTACAACTGTGAAGGGAGATTGCTCCCAAGAACAGGTCTGTGTGAATTTCAAGCTTCAGACACTCTGCTGAACTTTAACTTTCCTTCTGCAGTTGCCAAGTTGAGGAAAAGGAATTTCAACCTTTTATAAAAAGGATCTTGTTTTTCCTCATTAAAATGCCTTTTTGTCTAGGGAAGCCTGATTTAGCTCACAATGGAACCCTCTTGGCATGTTACAAATATAGCAACTACACAATAAACAAGACTCAGCTATATAATACCGAAGATTAGTAATACTACCCTTTAACATAAATGAAATAAAACACCTTATTTTACTTGGATTAGACAATGACATATTCTACAGAATCTCTTAATTTTCCTTTGACTTCTGTCTTATATTCCTTCTACTTTACAGCCCTCAATTATTAGTGAAGACCATAAGATAATTACGGGTGAAGACGACTATTCAGCCCCTGTTAAATCATCCACCCAGAGAGATCCTAACATCCTCCCACTGTAGCATCCAAATGTTTCTTAAATGATTCCAGGGCTTTTGCCTCCATTACTCAATCTGGAAGTTTATTCCACATGTTGATCACTCTTTGTGTGAAGAAGAATTTCCTGATATCAGTCCTAAAGTTAATTTTTACTAGTGTGAGCCTATGTCCCATAGTTCTACACCTGCAGTTAAATTTAAAGTGATATTCTGGAGTAACTTTCTCTATGCCCTTAATAATCATACACCTCTAAGATAATTTCTCAGTCACTCCTTTTCTAGGCTGAAAAGCCTAAGTTTCTCCAGTCATTTCTCATATCTCAGACCCCTGACACTAGAAATCATTCTCATGGCTCTTTGTCGCTAATGCTTGAGTATTTCTTTTGTTTCTTGGTGACCTGAACTGGACATGGTATTCAAGGTGCCATATGACCACAGCTAACTCTTCTGAATTATATTCTACTATTTTGGCTATGTAGTTCAACATCCTATTGGCTTTGTTGATTGCTGTTTTGCATTAGTTGGACATGTTTGTCTACTAAGACTCTTAGATGTTTTTCAGCTTCGTCCTGAACTATTTATGTTTATGCTTTATCTCAACATTAACTGGTGTGATCTTGTTTTGTTGTGGGAGATCTTTAGTCTGACTTCTTGCCCAATGTGTTGACAATGTTTACTTTTCTTTGCATTTCTTCTTCCATTTCTATCAATAGTGCTATATCATCCGTGAAGTCTAGTGTTCTCAGTCTCCTCCATCTGAGCCCACTATTCTCCTCCTACTGCCTTATGTGCATTCAGATGTACTGATATTCCAAGTAACAAGGGTAGCATGAGCATCCAAACATCAGGCTTTATTTTGAACCATTCCATTATTCTATCCTCCATTTTAACACAATATTCTATTCCATCATGGAGTTCCTTAATGATGTTTATGTATTTGTAAGGAAATCTGTAACAGTATAAAATTTGACAGTGTAACTCTATCTTGGCTATCAAAGGCCTTTTCAAAATAATTGAATTTAACGATGAAGCTGTCATCTTGTTTATTCATAGCTTTCTCGATGATATTATGAAGTACAAAGATCCTATTGTTACACAATCTTCCGTTTCCAAATCCTGCCTGTTCTTCAGATATTCTCTTGTCTACTGCTTTACTAATGCTATTCATGTTAAATACTTTTCCTGGGATTGACAGTAAGTATTTTGTCAGCTCCCAGTATCTTTCCAATCTCCAGCTTGTTTGTAGCTTCTTAGACCTCTTCAAGTCCAAATAACTCTGTTTTTACCTTAAGGGATATTTAGCTTTTCTTGTGGTTTTGGTCTGTTCAGAATTTCTTGAAAGTATTCGATCCATTCTTATGTTCTTCTGTAGTCAAAGTCAAACCAGTCTTTTACAGTGAGAGACCTGAGTTTTTCTGTGTCGAATGCAAGCTTTGTTATTTTGTATGCAGTGTTGGAGCTTCCTGCCTGCAGCTTCTTTGCCTTTACTACCTATCCAATTTCTCTTGTCATTTCACACACTTTCTTTGGCTTTTTTAATCTACATTTCTATATACATTTTCCATTTTTGTTTTTCTTTCTGGATGTTGGCATCTTTCAACTTCCGTCTTTGGTCTCTTCCTTTGTCCCACCAGTTTCTCTGTTCTGTCAGTGATCCATTTTCATTTTGTTCTTTTCTGTAACTAATACTTTCCTCTGTTGCCTTATGACAAGACGTCACTAGATCTCCAATATTTTCAAGTTCAACCGATACTTGAAATGGTTCTGTATTTCCATAACAAAACTTCTGCTCAATTTTGGGTTTTTTAGTCTTTTGCTAACAAATTGTTTCTTGCCCTCTTGTTCCTATTTGTATGCACAGAGTTCCACTTTGAGCTTACACATTATTAGCTAGTGGTCACATTCTATCTGACTACCTCCACCTAACAATGTTCATTGTTCTTATCTGTCTCTTAATTACTGCAATGTGATCAATTTGATTCTTGATGATGCCACCTGGGAATTTCCATGTCACTTTATTCTTTGCAGTTACATCAACATCACCAATATTACTTAATATTTTAGAAGATTATTCATGATGTCTTGAAATTTCTTGTAAAACATGTCTTTCCCCTCTTCCCTATTGACTTCTGTAGATGCCTATGATACCCTTTTGTTATTTTTGCATGGTGAGTCTTGAATCTTAAGGTGAGAAATGTCTCACTGATTGGGTTTCATTCTGTATTTACTTTTATGCAGTCGATGACAGAAGAAGGGCAATGTTTTATCTAAGAATTTTACAATTTCTGCAACATACAATATTGTTCCTTCAATTTTAATCTTATTTGCAATAGTCCAGTGTGTTTCACTTATGCCAAGGATGCTAATTCTAGACTTTATCATTCCTTTCACCAGCAAATTCAATTTTGATAGTTCATAAAGATTGTGCACATTCCAGCATGCAGCTTTTGAGATTTTCTTTGCCAAGGTGAAGCCATCTCAAACAGATGGCTTCTATATGGCGCTCACCACCAGCTGTTATACTATATTCAAGCCATCACTTTGATCACAACAAAAGCGTATCTGTACTGCTGAAGGGACTACCATCTATTAGCATGCAGCACTGCTACCTTTCTCTTTGGAGGAGCCAACTCCACCACCTTGGGCTTTTGTAAAGGACCTTCCTTCAGCCCTTAGTACAAAGACTTACTGTGTAGGCACAGGAGTATTCAGTTAATTGAAGATGTTGAGCACAGCCTCACTAGTGAGAGCATGGTCTACCACTTGCAGGGGAGGTTGGCTTGAGCAGGTATCTCTTATACTAGGGCTTATCTAGTCTTTTAAATCGGACCCAACACCACCCCAGTAATCCATTATGAATCCTGACCATTGACCCTTACCCACCATGATTCCTGACCATTGACCCTTACCCACCATGAATCCTGACCATTGACCCTTACCCACCATGAATCCTGACCATTGACCCTTACCCACCATGATTCCTGACCATTGACCCTTACCCACCATGAATCCTGACCATTGACCCTTACCCACCATGATTCCTGACCATTGACCCTTACCCACTATGAATCCTGACCATTGACCCTTACCCACCATGAATCCTGACCATTGACCCTTACCCACCATGAATCCTGACCATTGACCCTTACCCACCATGAATCCTGACCATTGACCCTTACCCACCATGATTCCTGACCATTGACTCTTACCCACCATGATTCCTGACCATTGACTCTTACCCACCATGATTCCTGACCATTGACTCTTACCCACCATGATTCCTGACCATTGACCCTTACCCACCATGATTCCTGACCATTGACCCTTACCCACCATGATTCCTGACCATTGACCCTTACCCACTTGGATCTTGATTATTGACTTTTCCCACCATGATTTCTTACTTTATTCAATATCAATTCCAACCATTGGTTTGATTATCCCTGAGGATAAGGGAGTATTTATGATTAAATAGCTATAGGAGAGTAATACACAGCCTCTGGAAGAGGAACATGATGTACCAAACAGCATTTCTTATTCCACGCCTTCTCCTGTTCTTGTCAGTTTTAACTGAAAAGAAATTTACATAAACAGTGAAAAATTTGCAAACAATAATGTGAACGAGACATTACTGAAGTTGAGAATCTCATCTTTTTATCCTTATGGACAAAAGGATTTAGAGAAAGCTAGATTAAAGGTGAACCCACCATCTTATCAGGAGCTGTGCTTAAGAAATTAGTTGGTAGAGGCTCTAATGGATGATGGATGGATATATTATATCATGCTGATGTTTGGGTACTTTACATCTGGACCCAAATATTTAGATGGGGTTGTGTACAGGTGTAGTAATTCTGGTGTAATTTCTCTTCTATGTGTGGGCTATTCTGATATATTTACATGTATATATGGTTGAAGTCACAAAAAATGGAGTGACCTATTAAAAAATTGTAATGTTTTCTTAATGTGTCAGCTTGGCTCAGTTGGTAGAACTGGGTCAGGAACTGTAGGTTTGAGCTCATGATCGGACACTCTGGTGAAGTGCTTCATGTCTATAAGATGATAAACCAAGGTCCTATCTAACTGATCTAGTGGATGTTAAGATGGGGAATTCTCCCAGTGTCCTGGCTTAACATACCCCCCCCCCACCTCAATCAATACATTCAGAAACACACTAACTGGTCTTTATCTTATTGCTGTATGTGGGACCTTGCTGTTTGCAAAACACATTTGCTGACATAACAAGTCATTGCATTTCAAACTAATTCACTGGGGCTAGTAGCCCACCCAGTGGCATTTTATCGTTGCCAACTTTCAGGTCGGCCAAGGCTCCCAGCGCAAACAGGTGGGACCCTAATTTAAATCTAAAATTCATGGCCCAATGATGTCATCGGCAACAGGATTTTAATGAAGACTCAGGGGGAGGCCTATGCCATGTCAAACCCACCAGAGAAACCTTGTGGGATGCAGGTAAATGGGCAGAAAACGCCATGGAAAGTAATATTTTTTTATTCTGCCGGAGGAGTCTTTGGGGGGTAGGAGAAGCAGGAACGCTCTTTAGAGCTAGTCAGTAGATTCATCTCCCCTTTCAATATAAACACAAGTCTTATCTTTCTTTTATCGCCTCCTTTCCTGAACTACAGGTCCATGAGAACCCACTGGTACCTCACCCAAATGGCCGTTTTTCATGTGAATGTGTGCTGCCTATTCAATCATGGGGGCCATCAGTGTTGAATCCAATCCTATCCTCAACTCATGCCCACACGTATATGCTGTCAAATAAGGGACCAATAGATAGTGATCGGGGGCTAATCATCAGCAGACAGTGAATGACAGCGGGCATTTTGACCATGGATGGGTGGCCGGGTATCGCAGCCAACCCCAATCCTGTCCTCACACAATGTCCATACATCTTTTCCAGCCACTGGGTAGTGAGCAGAAGTGGGAATCCTAGCTTATTTTCCCCTCCCTGGCCCAGGAACAATGATAGGACTTGTACCATCACTACAGCTGACATGACAAATTATTCTCACAAGAAATGATTAAAATAGATTTACAGAGAGTAGGCCTACAGCATTCATTTTTACATACAAGCCAATACCATATAGATAAAAACTGCCAAATTCATTGATGTAGTTTCAGCAACAGCTGTAGACAATTAAAGGGCAGTAAAAAACATGAATAGATATGAAAAGTGAACTTTTCCTGCAGTCTGATTGATATTCACTGTTGAAGTGAATGTGTTGGAGGTTGTAAACTAACAAGTTGAGGCTCTTGTTAATTGTATGATTTATATCAATTAATGTTAATTGTATTCAGGTGGTGGTTATCAATTGGGGACTCTCTTGTATCCTTTTTATAGGAGAGCTTATCTCGGGTGTAGTGTGTGTGTGTAAGGGGAATCTCTATGAATAAAGGCTTGGAAACAACTAAAGACCAGGCTCTAGTATTCTATCCTTCAACATTTGGCTAACCAATTTTAACACTTTTGAGGGCTCAGTGGGTAAGGGCACTGTGATGTGATACCGAGTCAGATACACCAGGAAGGTCCCAGATTCATTAGCTGGTCTCTTCTGAGTTAGTTAATTTCAGCCAGGGCAGTGGTGGAGGATGGGGTGAAACTGGGCAGGGGGGGGAAGATGCTAAGGTTGGCCACAGTTTCCTGGCCTTAGAACAGGACTCTTTGCTACCTAGTGACCCCCACGCTGGAAAGTTTGCAATTATGGCAGTTAAAATTGCTGATGGGACTCACCCGCCGACGTCCCACAACGATCCACAAGTTCTGAATTTAACCTGCTCTTATGAGCAGGCGAGATGGATACCCGCCGGAAACTGGCACGCCGGAAACTGGCACGCCGGAAACTGGCACGCCGGAAACTGGCACGCCGGAAACTGGCACGCCGGAAACTGGCACGCCGGAAACTGGCAGATTGGGCTCCGATGACATCATGGGATTTTAATCAGAGGCCTGAGTGGGGAAGCCGATAAAACTTTCCCGCCAGGTCAACCAAGCGGGAAGAAATGTCGGGGCCAGATTTTAACTCCAGACGTGGAAAGGTTTCTACTGGCAGGAGGCCCGGTCCATTTCAAGTACTGGGCCTTATTATCATGTCGGCGAGCTCCATGCCCTAATGGACATCCTGCTGCAACTCGCTGGCACAAAAATGGGCAGCCAGGAGACCAAGCCGACAGTTAGGTAGATCCGGAGAGGAGGGACCGATCATGGAGGGGGAGAAGGACCTCCCGGGCGGCAGCATATCACATTATTCTTGTGGCCCAGAAGAGCTGTTGCTCCTCATGGCCCCCAAAAAATAATTATTAACTTACGTTTTTGGGGCCTCTTCCTCTTCATCGACCGTTTTACCAGGCAAATCTGCCCTTCTCTGTCCAGCTCACATTTTTTTTTATATTCGTTCATGGGATGTGGGCTTCGCTGGCGAGGCCGGGATTTATTGCCCATCCCTAATTGCCCTCGAGAAGGTGGTGGTGAGCTGCTCTTTTGAACCGCTGCAGTCCGTGTGGTGAAGGTTCTCCCACATTGCTGTTCAAGAATTTTGACCCAGCGACGATGAAGGAACGGCGATATATTTCCAAGTCGGGATGGTGTGTGACTTGGTTCCTCATCGTTCACCTGAGGAAGGAGGTAGCCTCCGAAAGCTTGTGAATTTAAAATAAAATTGCTGGACTATAACTTGGTGTTGTAAAATTGTTTACAATTGTCAACCCCAGTCCATCACCGGCATCTCCACATCAGTGTTGTAGCTGCACTGGAACAGCTGATGAAAAGCCACTTGAATGAGTTATCACAGAGCTGCTAGTTTTAGTGGAACCATATCCCAGCAAAAGTCAGGAAGTTGGGGTAAGGGAAGGGCCAATGGGAATGGAAATTTTTTAGGAAACCATGGTATAAGGATGCGAGTGTCACGTGTAAAATGGATTGTTGGTTTATGCCATCAGCACAATGTTTTTTCTTTTTTAAAAAAAAACTGTCTGGACTAATTTTTATTTAAACCATCCACTCTCAACAGATTTCCCATTTAATTAAGCTTTTTATTGTTTAGAGCATAAAAGATAGAATTTAAAATTAATTTTTATTATTCTTTGCCAATTTCAGTCTGCTTCACATGATGTCATCAAGTATATTGTAGAGTAAAGTCACCCATCTGGCACTGTCAACAGGGAACTACACTCAAAGGGAGCACAAGTCAGAGATTTAATACTGTAGTCCCATCTCTGATCAACACTCCCTTTTGGTGTGGGTCCCCAGTGAGAGTACTGGAACACTGAATTTACCCTGATTATTCTTCAGTTTCACATTGAATGTGCCAGCCAGAATTTACATAAACAATGCAAAACTATCCTCCCCCCACCCCCAGTTTTCTCCTCTCCTCTGGTGAAGGTAGTTCCATGGAGGGCTGGTCACAGCCGGTACCTCACCTATGTGGCCATTCCTCATGCATGAGCCTAAACGGTGATTTCTGGCAGGCTGCTCTAGGTTCGGGTGTACCCCAGCCAAACCCAGTTGTCCTTTCCCAACATCTACACATGCACACTTTCTAGTAGAACTCACTGGATAGCAAACAGTAATGGGCACTCTGGTTGATTTCAACTCTTCCTAGCCCAGGAATGCTGTACTACTTGTTCCTACTGATACCCCGGCTAACTAGCAAAGACCTGGAATTGAACTTGGTATCATCCTGGTCTATATAGCTCATCAACTGAGACACTAGATGGGGAGGGTTCCTTTTAAAATTATTTAAAGTTCAGTGTTTTGTACAAATTGATTTCAGGTTGGGGGGAGGGCGGTCAGTGGTTTATGGAATTAAACTTCTCGTGTCATGGCTTCCATAACTTACTTCCGCTGTTTCTATATTTTCTATATAGTGGCTTAATTTCCATAAATCACTGGTCCGTGATATGAGCCCTGCAACTTCTAAATATAAACAAATATTATAAAATATAAAATCTCACTTCAATAATAATCACTGATATCTGAATATAAAATCTATCAGAGCCACAAAAATTTTCATAAAATGAGCACCATGACACTTTCACCTCATAAACACTCAATTCCACGGTAATAGTTTCCAAAATTAAGAGCATTAAAATTCCTTGAACTGTCCAATTTATTATTTTTTCACCTTTTCACCCGAGCAACTGTTCTTTCATATTATGAATGGATCTATGGTCCAGTTTGCTTTTTAAGTGACACAGCCAACCAGATAATCAATAAACTGCAGCATGTACAATGACCAGGAAAATAAATTTTTGTCAAAAGCAGGTTGAAAATGCCTGCCTCTGAAATTAATTTTCTTCACAACAATGCGGTTTTCTTTTGTATATACAAACTAATCAAAGAAAATCAATAATCATTTCTGTGTGTAAATATATTCTCTACAGAATGAACATTGAGAGATTTAATGATTTTTTTTTTGCTCTGTCCCCAGTGCAGTCATTAATTTTCAACTCCTATCATGGGGATCTTTTTAAACAATAGTTATTCTGATTTTTTAAATATATTTCAGAATTCTTAATGTTTGTTTAAATAAATGTTAACTCCCTGCATTTTTCACCTCTGCTGAATCTCGCACTGGCAGTCCTCCAGTACTTCATCCAAGTCACCATTCTCTAATAGTGGGCCGAGATAATGAGCATTGAGAGGCTATTTGACCATGAAGGGTATCATGGCTGAGCCTGATCAAGCTCTCATCTGATATTGGTCCACATGCTATTCCTTGAAGGGTTCACTAAATGGCAACCAGAAGCAGGAACCCTTCCCTTCTCTAGCCCAGGGGCACGAAAGCTAGTTGTAGCACCCAAACTGCTGGCCAAGTTGAAATCAGGTAATTCAGCACAGACCAGTTTTTGAACCTGAGACCTTCTTGGTTGTATAGTTCAGTTTCACACTTGGTGATGCACTTAACAGCTGAGCCATTGAGGAGGCTCCTGCTATGAATTTTTAAAAAGAATGCATTAATGAATTATAGCCAAAAAAAATTCTTGCATTTTAGAATCATTTAATTTCTTTTTTTTCCCCTGGGTATTGTTTAAATGAACTGAAAATTAATTCCAAGACTCATGGGATTGTCATTACTTTGTGAAAACTTCATTATAAGGAAATAAGAATTGTTAGGATCAGGAAAAATCTAAAACACCAAACAAAGCTACCCCTTTTACATAAATCAACCCCACTTCTTACCATCTGTCTCAGTACCTTCTCGCCTCTGAGTTAGAAAAATTGCTTGACTTCTCATCTTACCGCTAACTTTCAAATTTATAGCTCATGCCCTGGTATTTGACTCCTTCACCACAGGTGACAGTTTGGTTGGGTCTATTTTGCCAATTCCCTTCATAATCTTGAAAGCTTTAATTAGGACACCTTGATTTTTTTTCTTTTGCAAAGGAAACAAGCCCAGCTTTCTTAACATTTCCTCATAATTTCAATTCCTGATATCTAATATTATTTTTAATATGCTTTTGCACCCTCACAAGGACAATTGTATTCATTCTATGATTAGCTGTCCAGAACTAGGCAGTGTCCCAGATGGGTTTTTTTTTATTCGTTCATGGGACGTGGGCGTCGCTGGCGAGGCCATCATTTATTGCCCATCCCTAATTGCCCTTGAGAAGCAACAATACACGCCTTTAATCTGTATCCTGTTGTTCTGCTAATGCAACCGTACATTATTTTCCTTTTTAATGCAACTATGCATTATATTGAGTTTCACAGATTTAATCACTATAACATCAAGATCTCTTACCTGCTGAGCACATTGTTATGTTCAAAGGTTCTTTCTTTGGTTCCTTACTCCCATATTAATTATTTAACACATTATTATTCACATCGAATGGCATCTGCCACCTGTTGGACCAATTACAAAAAAAAAATCTAATTCCTTCTGAATCTAACCATATTAATATTTTGGTATCATATGCAAATCTGGAGATGTTGCTTTCAATAACAAATCTTAAAATACAGCCTAGAAATTACTATTGGCAATATTAATGGAGAATACTTAACAAATATGTTTGTCATTACTCTGAGATCTATTTTAATGCAGACATTAACCTGTTCCAATTCTTGCGTCTTGCGCATCCCCAATTTTAATTTCTCCACCATTGGCGGCCGTGCCTTTAGCTGCCTAAGCCCTAAGCTCTGGAATTCCCTCCTTAAACCTCTCCGCCTCTCTAACCTCCTTTACGACTCTCCTTAAAACCTATCTCTTTGACCAAGCTTTTGGTCACCTGTCCTCGGTGTGGCTCGGTGTGAAATTTTGTTTGATAATGCTCCTGTGAAGTGCCTTGGGACGTTTACCATGAAAAAGGCACTATATAAATGCAAGTTGTTGTTTATTTTAAATGGGTAAATGGCTCCACTAAAATAGTTGACAAAAGTGCACTGTGCATTTGCTTCAACTATCGGCAACAATAATTTCTAGGCTTAAGATTTTTTGCTGTTCCAATGATATCTCGGGCCAAATGCTTTTGGGGTTATTACCTTGTGCTACAGATCAAAGAATATTCAGTCAATTGTCATAACCAGGCTGGCTGGTGATGCTGACCAACTGTGTTATCCCACTCTGTTAGCTCTTGAAGCTGTCTACCTTTTGCCTCACCAATTGAGGTCTTCATTTGCGTGCTTCTACTATTTCAGTTTCAGTATTCCACTAGAATACCAATCTTCAGGGATGTGGTGCTCGCACACTGTCATCACAATATCCGCAACACAACATTTTTTGTTACTGCACACCAACCATTCCCTCTAATCTTTCAGCGTTTGGTCATTCTGGCCTCCCAGCTGATACACAATATCTTCCTCACAGGGTATGTTCCTAGAGTATCAGCTGCTGCTTCTGTATCACAGTGGTATATTGTTCCTGTCAATTAACTGCATACAACAGTAGCAATTATTTAATGATGTGTGAATGTACTTTAACTTGTAGCAGTCAAAACATTTACACTGGGGAATATAAGAAAACATAGAACAAGAAAAGAAATTAGCCAATTATTTCTTCTGCAGACATGCACAATTTGTTCCATCATGGATTCTACTCAACCCATTTAATCTCCTGGGGGAAAGTTCTGCAGAATTTGTTCTTGCTTCCTAAAAATAAAGCAATAAAAGCTCTAGAATATGTATCAGATCTTATATTCTATATTCTATATACTTCCTTGACCAGTTACCTTGTTCAGTAGGTTCCACCTGGCCCCACAAAGGAAATATTATGACTTGCCTTGGGGGGACTCTTTGACCTCCTAACGGCTGCTGACCTGCCTTCTCCTGGTGGGAAAGCTGCAGCAGTTTCCCCACTCAGGCCCCAGCTAAAATGCAATTGGGGTCCCCTCGATGTAAAGGGACTCCGATTTACATACATTTACGAGGCTCCTGCCGGCTTCCGACAGGCGCCACAACCCCAGAACGTGAGTGAGCAGTTAAAATGGTGGCCAGCGGGAACGGGGCGGTGAGGCTGAACTTTCCATTTTAAAGGTGGGGTGGGTTAAAATTCCTCGCTCTGATTTGAATTAATCGGATTTGGGTAAATTACAGAATTCTCTGCCGTTCTTTTATATCGCAGGGTGCATGCACGGAGCCCAGCGGCGTTCCAGAGACCCTCTTGCAAATCGCAGCTCAAAAATGGAAGAGAAGCCCACAGGGGTAGTTCTACTGAACCAGGATCCTTTAACAAGTATAAAAGTAAAAGCACCTTATCTGCACTCACCTTTATAACCTCCATACCAGTCCTAACTACATATTCATCCAGATCTTTTTTTAAAGGTGTGAATTGATGTCATTAAGTGCTTTGACCAGGAGTCTATTCATATATCCACTGTTCTATGGGAAAATCATGGCACTTATCCCGCACAAAGCCAACAGATGCTTTATATTCCAAGAGAGTCAATTCTTATGCAAGAGCACACGACTAATTATTGCCTTTATCCTACACACCGAGCCATTGGATGAGCAGCCAGCAACATTCCTTGTAGTATCAGGTGTAATATATACTAATTTACTGCATTATTTCCCCAATAGATTCATTGTGCAAAGCAAAGGAATTTCTTTTCTTGTTCTATGTTTCCTTATATTCCCCAGTGTAAATGTTTTCCTTTTGGGGAAAGAAATTAAGCTAATGTGTTTTAAAATATTTTCTCCCTTCCTCTCCTAATGGTGCTGACTTGTGTCCACAGATATTAGCCAATCTCTGGTAATTCATCCAAGCCTCTATTCTGCATGTCTGAGCCTAATTTAGCAAGTATCAACAGGCTAATCAGTTTCAGGGGACAACACAGGTGAACTGGATCCTCACCCTATGTCCACAATTTCACCAGGAGTCACTGGATAACAAACAGTAATTGAAACAGCAGCTGATGCCCCCCACACCCAGTCCATTGATGATAAGGCCATTGGATTGTACCTACTGGGGCCCAATCTGATGTCAGCTAACTCAGCAGAGACTGGAACTTTCCTGGTTTGTATGGTTCAGTTCCACATTGGGCAGTGTTTTAAGCCACTGAACCATTGGAAAGGCTATTTTAAGACTGTCAATTGTCATGCAGATATACACAAGTAAACACTGTATTCATGAAGTCTTTTGGGATTAAAAAAATCCAAAGTTGGTAGTTAAACTAGATCTACGAGTGCCTGATGAAGGTAGTAGTTGAAAGAACTTAGATCCTAGTAACTTGGCCTTCCAACAAGCATTTATTTTTGGTGAAAGGGATTCATAGCTGGGAATCTCAGTGACCTACTGGGTCGGAGCATTGTTGCTTGAGGCAAAAGTGGGAACAAGGCAGTGAACACTGATAAGTAAGATAGAAATGTCTTTTGTATTCCTTTGCTTTGCACAATGAATCTATTGGGGAAATAATGCAGTAAATTAGTATATATTACACCTGATACTACAAGGAATGTTGCTGGCTGCTCATCCATTGGCTCAGTGTGTAGGTGCAGTGCCTGATATGTTACTGAGCCATACAAACTAAGAAGCTTCCAGATTTAATCCCTGCTGTCTGCTGAGTTAGCTTATCTCCGGTGCGGGACCGGATGGCATTTAGCAAAGTCTTGGCATCAGTGGACTAGGGAGGGGAAAATCAACCAGAGTCGCTGTTCCTCATCACAGTATTTCCTACTGGGAAGTGTGTGTGTGTGTGTGTGTGTGTGTCTGTATGTGTAAATCATCTGCGGACAATACTGGACTCAGTTATAGTCCAACAATTTTATTTGAAATTCACAAGCTTTCGGAGGCTTCCTCCTTCCTCAGGTGAATGTACCTGAGGAAGGAGGAAGCCTCCGAAAGCTTGTGAATTTCAAATAAAATTGTTGGACTATAACTTGGTGTTGTAAAATTGTTTACAATTGTCAACCCCAGTCCATCACCGGCATCTCCACATACTGGACTCAACTGTAGCCTGAATTTCATCTTCACCGCCTGGGCAGTAATCTGGAGGAGCGGATTGCCTGCCATATGTAGAACGCGGCTGATTTTCATTCTATTCAGGCAGGTTCTATAAATCTACCCCGCTATCTCTACTCACATACTGGAGGAAAATCTATTAATGGATGAATGGTAGCTAAAAGCTGTATGTAATAGCTTTGAAATGCAGTCACTGTTGTAATATAGGGAAACACAGCAGCCAATTTGTGCACAGCAAGACCCCGCAAACAGCAATGAGATAAATGACTAGATCATCAGTTTTTAGTGGTGTTAGAAATGCCACCTTTCGGATAAGATAATAAACTGAGGTTCCATCTTCCCTCTCAAATTATGGGGGAGTAATGCCAAAAAACATGTTACTTTACAGGGATTTAGATGTAAAATGGTTCATCTCAAAACATAACAGAGTGAGATGCTGTAATTCTCACTTTACAATTGTCATTTCATTCAAGTTGATTAACAGAAAACCATTCTTGCAAGTTGCTTTGACATTGTTATAGAATGGCTACTTGATTGTAATGGGGGTTCTACAATTAGCCACAGTGTCCGTGGGGCTAAGGAGAGGAAAATTCCCATTCCTGATAGTTATCCAGCGACCCCTGCTGGAAAATGTGCATGTGTGGGCATTAGACGAGGACAAGATCAGCCTTGATGGCGATGGCTCCGTGACCAAATAGCTTGCTAACGCATTATCTAGGCTTGCACTTGGTGAGGTAACATCATGAGCTAGATGTTTCTCTGATTGATGGATTACTCGGTGGAAAGGGATTACCTCCTGTCCATGTGACTGCCACTAAACCGTCACCTTTTGAGGCCCTCAGTAATTATGCAGGGCAGGTATGAAGTGGCACTTCTCACAGGTTTACCTCTGTTGGGAGGGAGGGAAATTCAGTACTGCGGTGACTGCGCCCAATAAAGGAGCACTTGTTTATTTGAAGAGCGGGAAACAGGAATTGCCAGTATCAACACAGAGAGTAGCAGCCTCGGGTGTCAGCAGTGTGCAGGGCCCTCCGATTTTCAGATGCATCCATGGAAGGCCTTTTGGCAGAAGTGAAGGCCAATCGAGGAAGACTGTTGGAGACTGAGGGTGTAGGGAAGATGCTGGCCGAGGGGGTCAGTGCAACCTTCACCACACAGTGGAGGAAGAGGTTTAATAACCTCTCAAGGGTGGCCAAAGTAAGTCAAGGTCTGTTTTCAATCCACATCTTGTGCCACTGATAGAGCCTTCATTCAGCTCTTTACTTATCATACTCTATCTCTGTTAGCACCTGGGTGTCAGGGAGACTCACTTATGCAAAGGCCATCTTCTGCTAACAATGTTACACCACGTTTATTCAAAGCCATCTGTCAATTCACATTGCCCATCATAAAGGCTTCTGCTAGTCTTCAAGGACATTTTATCTAAAGGGACAATGCACCTGCACCTCTCATTATCATGGGATGCATGCATTGATATGGGGGATGTGTCCATGCCATTCATATGCCTTTAACATTGTCTTCTCTCTTTCCAAAGGAAAAACTGGTCAATAACCATAGCCAGAGAAATGCATGAGAGATGGCAAGGGTGAAGGTGAGGTGGCAAGAGAAAGTTGGGTATAATTCATCATAGGTAGAGTCCACTGAATATGCTTTCTCAAAGTTTTGCAATGCTCTAACACTCAAACTGTTATTTCTACAAGAGGGAATATCACTGTGTGTGCAGCGGAACAGGCTTTTCTGTTTTTCACAATATAGGGGACGCCTTGCAAGAAGAGGAGAATCATTCAGATGACCTCTCAAGCTGGCACGTTCAAACCCAAAATTGCAGTCCCATTTTCAACCAACTCCGTCATTACATCTTATCTACTTCAGCATCAGCCCAGAGACACCCACTTGGGAGGAAGTAGTTAAATAGTTGGAAGGGTTTTCACTGGATGAAGCACAAAGCTCTCAAGAAGACCTGGGACGGGAACAGGGAGAGTGTTGTTCTTCTATGAAGGCTGGAGAAATGACTGCCTTTGACTGAGGAGCCTCAGGACCATCTCTCAAAGGCCCACTCTTCAAAAGAACTATGATTAGGGAGCATAGACCTCATGCGGAAGTAGTGGAGATGGTTTCCATGCATATTTTTGAGATGATGGATAAGTGGGAGGAGTCCACCTACCCACATCCGCAACACAGCGCAAGAAGTTTCTCAGGATCTGCAGTACACCTTGCAGAGGGTGACATCAAGACACCAGGAAGAGTTGGGGAAAATGAGTCAAAAATGAGGGTTAACCATGCCCACTTGTCCTCACTTAAATGTGGCAAGGCGGGCTCCCGGCAGGCTTTAAAAGGGACTGGCGATTCTTTGGCAGGAATGTTCTAGTGCAATGTTAGACCAGCAGTTTTGAGGCGGTGGGCATTACTGCCCTATTTTACTCCATTTACAACCTCAAATCTGCCCCAAAATGGTTGGTGATTCAGAAGAAATTCCAGCCCCATGTCTCACACTTTCATGAGAGAATAAGAGAAAATTAGGGAAAAACTGGTGGAGAAAAAAAAGTCAAGAGGTACTCACAAAGCATAACATCGGTTTATCGAGTACTTGCAGCATTCCTATCTCAATTAATCCTCTCTGCATTGTCCTCAGCCAGAAAATGCAGCCCAAAGTCATTTTTCTTTTTTTTTGTGCAGACTACAACAGGCACCCTACGTTAAGATTGGATGCAATTCATTCCTATTCTGCCTTCTTTGAAATGTCAGTCACTAACTTTGACCTCAACCATGAAATGACAGGGTCTTACAAGGACAAGAGTAGTAGTGAATTTCAGTGTCTGTTGCCTGCTTGACTAGAGCATTTTTTCATAGTTTGTTAATTTGTCTGCTCTCTCTGAAGAAGGCAATTCTGGGCAAGACATGTCCTGAATCAATGGTCATTACTATGTCAGCATTGAAACAACTGTAGTCACGAAACAGCAACAGGGAGAATTACCCTGGAGGGATAGTTTGTGTTTGTATATGTAAAGCCCTCTGAAACCCAGCTCAATGGACAATAGTATAAACTGTCAAAGTGCGATGCAGTTTTGATTTATAATCCCAATGGCTTTCTAAGAAACCTCTGCTCCTATAACAATATCTTGAACTTCTCCAGTATACAAAGAACCTGTCTTAGGCAAAGTTAATCAGGGAACATTAAGGAAGCAATAACGAGGGCATTTTGACAAATGAGGCCTACTTTCCTTCAACTTACTGCAATTTTTCTCAGAAGTTTATAGACTGTGAAGAAAATAGTTACTGTCATTGTGGTATTGATACTCCGGGGCTGACCGAACAGCTTTAAAAAAGAAAAGATTTTTTGCAAATTGTCTCTCCTTTTTTTCTCTTCTTGTCTGAAGGTGCTCACTCTTTCTATGATACCATTCCACGATGCAATCAGCTTTCCAAGCTGTTGTCCTCACCACCTTACTCTACGCATCAGAGTCGTGGATCTCTTACTGCCGCCACATCAAGTCACTTGACCACTTCTACAATATATCGCTGGTATCAAGTGGCAGGACAGGGTGCCTAATATCCTCAAGCACTGCAACATAACTGGAATTGAAGGCACGATCAATAAGGTCCAATTGCACTGGTCTGGACACCGCGTTCGCATGCCTGACTGTAGAATTCCTAAAAGTCTGGATATCATAACAGAGGTGGGCAGATGAGACGCTGTAAAGACACATTAAAGAGCCACCTTAAAATGTTGCAACATTAACCCCAACATCTGGAAAAACACAACCACTGACACACCACGATAACGTCATATCTACCAGGTCGGTTTGAATTAATTTGAGGCTGTGAGGTTGCAAGATCTGGCTGCCAAGTGCCTGACACACAAGGCAACGCATCAATTTGCATCATCTGGCTTCCAATACAATATGTGTGCCGGTATATCTGCATCCAGGATTGGGCTTTTCTCCTATCAGCGCACCCACGACAACTGAGACTCATCTCAGTTGACGGGAGACTCCATCAGTACATCATCCAAGTGATCACTATTATGTGTGAGTTTAGTGAGTGTTGGCAGGCTATTTAATCATGCACTTTCCAGCAGTGGTCACTAGATAGCAATCAGGAGCAGGAAACCTAGCTGATATTTTTGCTTCCTCAACTTAGATGCACTGAGGCCAAATGTAGCACCCTCACAATCACACATACTGAGATCAGTTAACTCAGCAGAGACTGGGATCTTCCTGGTCTATCTGACTCAGCACTGCACCACAAGTTGCATTTTCCCTCACTGCCATCAGGGAACCTCAATTTTTTAGCTTTTTATGGGGCCTGCCATCTTCTTGCAGATGTTGTCTTCTTAATTCTGAGCTTCTGGGCATTTTTTAATTTATGAGGGCATGAAGAAAGCACTGTGGGGGTTACAGGGAAATGCAATAGTTAAGTGTAACAGATATATGTGGACATTTTAACATTGAAATTCCTATAGGAAATGTTTATTTAGCAGTTTTAAATGGAGCATGCAACACACCTAAGAATTATAATATATTATAGAATTCCCTCCTAATTTTTCTCCCCATCTATCTTGAAGGTACTGTCTCATGGGCTGGCTGCCATTCACTGTCTCAGCCAAGTGGCTATTTATCATGTATGAGCCTAGAATTTGCAATATAAAATGCTTATTGTGATCCTGGGATTTCAGGATTCAATCTCACAAATCCCGAGCGAGCCTTTAATCTCTCCTTATAGATAGGGACACAGACTGGTTCTTGGAATACAAGAACAAACACTTTTCATTCTAAAGAAGACATGGTCAGACTTGAATTCTGACTGCAAAGAATTTACAGTAAACCCTATTCTTGCCAATCACAACTGTCCCAGTTGAATAAATGACCCTAGGTTCTGTGATGTTGTCTGTCCAAAATCTCAGAATTTTTAGGCTGCAAGTCCCAGGATTTAATCCCTGGATTGCAAACTCGTTGTCAGCCTGGACAGTGATGTGCAGCAAACAATTCAATTTTGAGTGCATGGGGCATCACAGCTGAATCCAATGCACTGCTCACTCAATGTGCGCACACACATGCTTTCGAGGAGAAGACACTTGATCGTGATCACAAGTTGGAAATCTGGATGATTTCCCATTCCTTAGCCCGATGACACTCAAGCCAATTGTAGTGCCTCACTGCTGCTCTGACTCAGATCTGTTCCCTCACCACAGACCAGGAACTGACCCTGGTCCCATTTCGATGGACCAATAAGAATTGCCCCAGTGTCGCCAAAGAAAAATCAGCACAAGTGCCCCTAATATAAGAAACATATGGTCCACTCAAAATAAAAGAAGCTCAACATAAGCAAAAAAGTCCCATCAAAAGCAAACAGAACCTTCCCAACTGACCTTGCTGACCTCAAAAGCTTATTAATATTCCGGGCTATGCAGTTACCAGCCAAGCCACAAGGGGAGCTTGTGCAAAACCATGTTTTTTTTAATTCGTTCATGGGATGTGGGTGTTGCTGGCAAGACCAGCATTTATTGCCTATCCCTAATTGTCCTTGAGAAGGTGGTGGTGAGCCGCCGTCTTGAACCACTGCAGTCCGTGTGGTGAAGGTTCTCCAACAGTGCTGTTAGGAAGGGAGTTCCAGGATTTTGACCCAGTGACGATGAAGGAACGGCGATATATTTCCAAGTCGGGATGGTGTTTGATTTGGAGGGGAACGTGCAGGTTGTTGTTCCCATGTGCCTGCTGCCCTTGTCCTTCTAGTGGTAGAGGTCGCGGGTTTGGGAGGTGTTGTCGAGGAAGCCTTGGCGAGTTGCTGCAGTGCATCCTGTGGATGGTACACACTGCAGGCACGGTGCGCCGGTGGTGAAGGGAGTGAATGTTTAAGGTGGTGGATGGGGTGCCAATCAAGTGGGCTGCTTTATCCTGGATGGTGTCGAGCTTCTTGAGTGTTGTTGGAGCTGCACTCATCCAGGCAAGTGGAGAGTATTCCATCACGCTCCTGACTTGTGCCTTGTAGATGGTGGAAAGACTTTGGGGAGTCAGGAGGTGAGTCACTCGCTGCAGAATACCCAGCCTCTGACCTGCTCTTGTAGTCACAGTATTTATGTGGCTGGTCCAGTTAAGTTTCTGGTCATTGGTGACCCCCAGGATGTTGATGGTGGGGGATTTGGCGATGGTAATGCCGTTGAATGTCAAGGGGAGGTGGTTAGACTCTCTCTTATTGAAGATGGTCATTGCCTGGCACTTGTCTGGCGCGAATGTTACTTGCCACTTATCAGCCCAAGCCTGGATGTTGTCCAAGTCTTGCTGCATGCGGGCTTGGACTGCTTCATTATTTGAGGTGTTGGGAATGGAACTAAACATTGTGCAGTCATCAGTGAACATTCCCATTTCTGACCTTATGATGGAGGGAAAGTCATTGATGAAGCAGCTGAAGATGATTGGGCCTAGGACACTGCCCCGAGGAACTCCTGAGCAATGCCCTGGGGCTGAGATGATTGGCCTCTAACAACCACTACCATCTTCCTTTGTGCTAGGTATGACTCCAGCCACTGGAGAGTTTTCCCCCTGATTCCCATTGACTTCAATTTTACTAGGGCTTCTTGGTGCCACACTCGGTCAAATGCTGCCCTGATGTCAAGGGCAGTCAATCTCACCTCACCTCTGGAATTCAGCTCTTTTGTCCATGTTTGGACCAAGACTGTAATGAGGTCTGGAGCCGAGTGGTCCTGGTGGAACCCAAACTGAGCATCGGTGAGCAGGTTATTGGTGAGAAAGTGCCGCTTGATAACACTGTCGATCAGACCTTCCATCACTTTGCTGATGATTGAGAATAGACTGATGGGCGGTAATTGGCTGGATTGGATTTGTCCTGCTTTTTGTGGACAGGACATACCTGGGCAATTTTCCATCCTGTTGGGTAGATGCCAGTGTTGTAGCTGTACTGGAACAGTTTGGCTAGAGGCGCGGCAAGTTCTGGAGCACAAGTCTTCAGCACCACAGCCGGGATGCTGAAGGGGCCCATAGCCTTTGCTGTATCCGGTGCACTCAGCCGTTTCTTGATATCACGCGGAGTGAATCGAATTGGCTGAAGACTGGCTTCTGTGATGGTGGGGATATCGGGAGGAGGCCGAGATAGATCATCCACTCGGCACTTCTGGCTGAAGATGGTTGCAAACGCTGCAGCCTTGTCTTTTGCACTCACGTGCTGGACTCTGCCATCATCGAGTATGGGGATGTTCATGGAGCCTCCTCCTCCCGTTAGTAGTTTAATTGTCCACCACCATTCATGACTGGATGTGGCAGGACTGCAGAGCTTTGACCTGATCTGTTGGTTGTGGAATCGCTTAGCTCTGCCTATAGCTCACTGCTTCCGCTGTTTAGCATGCATGTAGTCCTGTGTTGTAGCTTCACCAGGTTGGCACCTCATTTTCAGGTACGCCCGGTGCTGCTCCTGGCATGCTCTTCTACACTCCTCATTGAACCAGGGTTGACCCCTGGCTTGTTGGTAATGGTAGAGTGAGGAATATGCCAGGCCATGAGGTTACAGATTGTGCTGGAATACAATTCTGCTGCTGCTGATGGCCCATAGCGCCTCATGGATGCCCAGTTTTGAGTTGCTAGATCTGTTCTGAATCTATCCCATTTAGCACGATGGTAGTGCCACACAACACGTTGGATGGTGTCCTCAATGTGAAGACGGGACTTTGTCTCCACAAGGACTGTGCGGTGGTCACTCCTACCAATACTGTCATGGACAGATGCATCTGCGACAGGTAGATTGGTGAGGACGAGGTCAAGCAGGTTTTTCCCTCGTGCTGATTCACTCACCACCTGCCCCAGGCCCAGTCTGGCAGCTACATCCTTCAGGATTTGGACAGCTCAGTCAGTAGTGGTGCTACCGAGCCACTCTTGGTGATGGACATTGAAGTCCCCCACCCAGAGTACATTCTGTGCCCTTGCTACCCTCAGTGCTTCCTCCAAGTGGTGCTGAACATGGAGGAGGACTGATTCATCAGCTGAGGGAGGGCTGTAGGTGGTAATCAGCAGGAGGTTTCCTTGCCAATGTTTGACCTGATGCCATGAGATTTAATGGGGTCCGGAGTCAATATTGAGGACTCCCAGGGCCACTCCCTCCTGACTGTATATCACTGTCCCACCGGCATGGATGGTGATGGAAGTCTGGGTCGTTGGCTGAAAGGTATGATTCCGTGAGAATGGCTATGTCAGGCTGTTGCTTGACTAGTCTGTGGGACAGCTCTCCCAATTTTGGCACAAGTCACCAGATGTTAGTGAGGAGGACTTTGCAGGGTCAACTGGGCTTGGTTTGCCTTTGTCATGTCCGGTGCCTAGTGGTCTCTCCAGTTTTATTCTTATTGTGACTTTCTGTAGCGAGATCGTACAACTGAGCGGCTTGCTAGGCCATTGCAGAGGGCAATTAAGAATCAACTGCATTGCTGTGGGTCTGGAGTCACATATAGGCAGACCAGGTACAAACAACAGGTTTCCTTCCCTAAAGGACATTAGTGAACCAGATGGGTTTTTACGACAATCTGGTAGTTTCATGGCCACCATTACTGATACTAGCTTTTTTTTCATTCCAGATTTTATTTAATTAATTGATTTAATTAATTAATTTGCCGTAGCAGGATTTGAACTCATGGTTATTATCACTCCGGATTATTAGTCCAGGCCTCTGAGATTACTAGTCCAGTAACATAATCGCTATGCTCCCGTACCATGAGATCTGTTCAGATTTGCTGCCAACCAGTGCATGGAAAAGGAAACTTGAATCACTGACTTTATTAATACAGGTGACACCTGTAGCGATTAGTGGGGAGGGAAGGAGCAAACTGGGGGAATATTATAAGAATATATGGATATCTAATTACACATTGTATATTTTATTTCTAGAACATTTTACAAGAGAAGTACAAGATCCATGTCTGACAAGAAATACAAATACAACTTTAAAACCAGTAAGGCATTACGTTGAGCAGTGGTACTCTTTACAAAATAACATGGTGATAGGTACATTTAGAGCACTGGTTTTCTGAAACTTCCAATCACAGTCTGTTTGCTACGGTGCTTCCTGATAATCAGGGTCTCTTATATTATTGTCTGTTATGGATTTCACCTTATTTCTGTGAATGGCTGATCTGGTCAATTTTTCCCCAGCATTCAGCCCCTCCCCAAGGGGACAGAGACACAAAGAAGAGAGGAAGGAAAAAAGAGAGGAAGGAAAAAAGAAAGGAAGGACACCAGTTCCCACCCCAACACCAGGTGAATCGCAGCAAGGACAATTACAAGCAGACAGCCACGTCTCCACCTAACTCCACAGGGATCAAGAGTGGGTAACGTATTTTCTAATATGGAGTTAATATCATTTAATAAATTTGCAGTGGTTATGTCACAATCAGTGTGGATGTTGTCAGCTGCGTGGAATGTTCTGGCGATGTCCTCATCTGACATCATAGCCACTGCGAGGAAAAAACAAAGTGAAATGGAATAAATCTGTTAAAGGCATTGCTCTGATGCACCATCGTAAACATTCTTTTTGAAAGCATTTACAATGTTGCTACACATAACAGAACGGTTCTTTTCCACTCTTACCATAAATGCCACAGAATCCATTGTCAGAAAATAACAATAGCTCATCCAATGGTTCTGGGGATGAATCCACTACCTGGTGTGGTATTGAACCGCAGGGACCAGGAAGCTCTTACCAACTCTTGCACAGGAGATCGCAATGTCACACCCTTCTGCCTGAGGACAGCAAACTTACACTTCCATTGTGTCGGTAAATCTCACTATTGTAGTTTTCATTTGCTGTTGAGCAAGAGAAAGTGAGAGAGCACTATGTAGGCAGAGCTATTCTAGACTCCATAACAGAAATGAAAGTCTCCTATTAAATCTACAGGGCTTAAATTTTTAGCAAAGAGTACTGCGATTGTGGCATTTGCACCTGCATGCTGCTTGGCTGTGAAAACAGAAACAGAAAACAGGGAGAGACCTGGCAGAGCAACAAGGTAAAGCACAAGAAAATAATGAATGGAAAACGAAAAGGAGAGAAGAGAGCAAGGATGAGAAATGCAGAATATTAATGCCATCTTTTACTGCCCTGGAGGATGCAGTATTGGCTCAATTTCACTGCCAGGCAAGGAGGGTCTATGTTTTCACTGCCTGCACATATCATGGTGAAGTTGAGGCAGGCAGATTCACATGTCTTGTACTCAGATACATCCAAGGATTGCTGCTTAATGGCCTCCATCTAGTGTGATTTTTAATGATGAAAAATAGCTGAGAAGACTGCTTTTTCAATCATTGAAAGTTGAATGATGGTACAGCACGCTCCCAGTGCTTGTTTCAACTGTTAAAGCTTACCTTTTTTGGGTGGAGCTTTACATTAGCTGTAATAACACAGCCAATCTCTGTCCTTGTCAGTATGAGAGCACCTTTTCCAGGTTATTTCTGGTAGGTGAACAGGTGAAAGCATTTCTTCTTGTAGTTACCAGATGTGACTCAGTTGTTCCAACAATAACTGAAGAAAATAGATGATTCCAAGTCATCATGTCAGCAGTAATAGGACTGTGAGGTCAGATTAAAGCACTATCGCCTGCGACCATGTGAGGCCATTACTAGTGTTTATGTTTTTGATGCGAGGGTCACATTTAAAATTTCACAGCGAGAATTTCCCCAATGTGGGGGTGCTACAATTGTCCTCAGTGTTCTCGGGCTAAAGTATTCAGCTGATGATCACTATCCAGTGACCCCTGCTGGAAGAAGGTGTGTGGGCACTTGGCGAGAGCAGGATCAGGCTTGGATATGATACTCCACATCCCCATGGTTGAACAGCCTGCTGACACTCACTGGCTAGGTTCATACATCAACACTGGCCACTTGGGTGAGGTACTGGGGGGTTGACAGCAAGCATAGGACTGTACCCTAGCATGAGTTAATATCTTTAGGGGAAGGAGAGAAAATCCGAAAGGAAATTTGAAGATGGGAAAGCAAAATAACAGACACCCAAGACTAATTCAAAGGTAATAATCTAATCTTGGCTTTAAAATAATGCTTATGAATGACTTGCCTTTGTAGTTTATTATGTAGCCCACAATCCTGAATTACTGCGTTGCCGTCACTCTGCGGTCACTATTTTTGCTGTTGATATTTTATCTATACTACCATGGTCAGTATCAATAAAATAAAGTAAAGAAAAGTTATTTCTGATCTTTCCTCTCTTGTTCCTCCGAAGATCTAAATACTTCATCCTGCAATCTCTTCCTCCTTCCTACCCTACCCGTTTTGGTGGTGTCCTTTGCAATAGAACTTGGTCCTTCACCCAATTTTCTTAGTTTTAATCAAATTATCATTGTGCATTGTTAAGAGGTTATCGCACAGTAAATATAAGAACATTTCCAAGGGGAAAAAAAAATCATGTTTTAATACAGAAATACTGCCATGTACTAAGTGATCTAACATAGTAGTCCTTACTTCTAAATGTATCACACATTCACTGTGTAAAATATCTCTGTGCAGGCATTTTGCGTTTAATAGTTTCCCTCTGTAATATGTTTTAAATACAAATTTACCTCAAACAATGTGACCCTAGATTCACTCTCGAAATGCAGACATGAGTAAACTATGCTAATATAAAAATGACTATTAAGTTAGATGGAATAGGAAACTCAGGTCATAATATTGGCGAATTACTTTACCACTTCAGTGAATCTTTTTGAGCTTGCAGCAAACGATTTCACAGTTTTTGTCAGAAATGAGAGGATATTGGGCTCACATGAGTGCTTTAACCACATTTAATTTTATCATCTCTGAGACTAAACAATTTAGCCCTTTCCATTTTCTTTGGTTTTTTGACTTTATGTAGGAAGTGATTCAGAGGAAAGGACTCATGGTTTGAGCACAGATCACAGTTTGGCTTATTTGCATTGGAAATGCCTCCCTGAGGTACTGTGCTGTGAAAAAAGAGAGAAAATACAGGTTAATAAACCCTTATTTCTGGCAAAGGCAACTGTCATTCTTTTTTTGTCCCATTATGCATTGCTTGTCAAATAAGCATTGGAGTTGACCCTTGAACTCAATCTGCACATGCTCATTGAGGCATAAATATCTATCATATCACAGTAAATTAAATTCAATTTAAAAAAAAGCCTTCTATTTAACAATCTGTCAGACTTTATGCTATGTTTTATCCCTAGTCTTCTTTTAACTGTCCAGCAGAATTTCTCTCAGTGTGGCTTTTGATTAACAGAAAGCTTTTATTTGGAGTAAGCACGCTATTATTAATACCCCTAATCGCTTGGCTCTTGTCGGGCCAGTATTGTACCCTACCAGCAGGGATCCAAAAACAAAATGCTTTGGCCCTAGTGACTCCCGGTGAGATTAGAATCGCCATACACTTCTGTTAGTAATGCTGCTGGCTGCTAAATTGTCCATTTCCTCCATTAAACTCAGCATATAATGATTTTACTCATTTCTGCAAATTCCTTTTTTTTGACAAAATATGCAAAAAACTATGCACCCTGAAGCCTTTTACAACCAGACTAATTCATTCTGAACAGAATTACATCTTCACATAAGATTAAACAGTTTTTAAGTTATGATTATTATTCAAACATCGTTAACAATTTTTCAAAAAAAATGATTTCCAAAGGCGCCCACTGCCTCAATGGGTAAATGCACTTCTGATTTGTCCTGGCCAAGATATTTCCTGCAGCCAACACCACTGAAAACAGGTTAACTAATCATTCATCTTGCTTGCTGTTTTTGTGATCTTGTTATGTACAAATTGGTTGCCACATTCACCTGCAAAACAGTAATTCAAAAGAAATTATTTGGATGTGGAGCACTTTAGGATGTTCTCTGGATGTGATAAGGTGCTATATAAATGCAAAATCTTTCTTTCTTCAAATAAGACAGGAAAGTCTCAGATTTGATCTTTAGTTTATACTGTTAGTTGATCTCAACCAGAGTGCTAGTTGGGGTGCTGCTATTGGCCTCAGTGTTACTGTTGGGGCAGGGAGTGAGGAACTCATTATTGCTGCCCAGTGACCCCTGCTGGTATGGGCATGTGTATGGCTATTCAGTGAAGACATGATCAGGGTCAGCTATGAAACCCTCCATACGGACTATTAGCCTGCCGACACTCACTATCTAGGCTTCTGCATGAAGAATGGCCTCTCATGTGCGATTGTGGAGGCTAGTGGAACCATATCTCAATATGAGTTGGCACCTTCAGAAGAGGCATTTGGAAATTGGATGGGGCAAAACTATAAAAAAAATTGTTTCTGTCCACCAATCTTCTTTAATGGCATAGTAGATTTCATCTCATGTTCTAACTTTGATAGTATTGAAAACTTATGTAACCTAAAATTATAGACAAAATCAATATTTTACAGCTCCACCACTCCCCTCGTCTCCAGGTGCAACCAATAGGCCTCCACTTAAAAATGACACCCTTGTATCCCTTTCAAGAACTCTTTGTCACCAACAAACCATTTTTTCCTTTTTGACTCCCATGTAAGTTCTTTGCCCTGTACTTTTCTTTTACAGATGCCTTCTGGCTAAACACTAATGAAATTTCTTTGCTTAATTCGATTCTGCTGATTCTTACAGTTATGACCTTACTTTCCCATGAGATGCATGATTGAACATTCCTTTACCTTATGGATGGGAGAAAACATTGGCTAGAAACTGGACAGATCATTTCCATAATTACAGAATTCAGTGTAATGACCTTATAGAACAATAAAACGTTCCCAACCTATTTCCATTTCAGAGACTGACATTCAAAAAAATTTCCATTTTATAATACGCAAGGAATCACAAGAAAACAAATTCACTTTCTCCTTCTTTGAAGAGGATACTTTCCTATTATCCCGAGGTTAATTTTCTGAATAATAAAGGTTACAATTTAATATTTAGCATTTCTTTGTCTTTAATAGCTGGGTTATTTACGATCTCAAAGATTAGTTGACTGATTTAAGACAATCAGTTATAACGGTAGGTTTAAAGAGTGGGATCTAAGATGAGGTTTGGAATAATTAAAAAGATCACTCAGTCCTTGCTTGAATGTAATTATTCCATTATTTCATTGCATTGTAGAAATTGCTGAGGACAGTGGGGATTGAAGTGAGTTTGTCGGAATGTAAGAGCTCAGTTGGATTTTTTCTCTTTGCTGTAAAAATGGATGTAGCCCTTCATTAATGGATTAAAAACAATCACATTTAGCTACCCTGAAGGCTGTGTATTGTGATACTGGGCCAAACAGATAAGGAGTATCCAAAGTTCCGTTATTAGTATGTGCCGAGTCTCAGCCAGATTGGTGGTACAGGCGCTGCAAGTGGCCTCTAGAGCCCTGGGTTAGGGGGCAGCAAAATTGATCATGGTTTCAATTCCTGCTCTTTATCCAGTAATTCCTGCTGGAAAGTGTGCATGTGTGTGAAGTCAGGTGAGGGCAGGATAAGGCTCAGTTCTAAATAACCTGCTGATACTCACTGTCTAGGCTCACCTATAAAAAATGGCCATTTGGGTAAGACAACTACCAGAGTGTGGAACAAGACTTCAGCGTGAGTCTGTCTTCAGGAAAGGAGGCTCAAGGGGGGAAAATTGTTGGGGAATAAACTCTTTTTATTGGAATCCTGTCAGAACTACTACATATTATACAATTATTTGATTAAAAAAAGAAAAACCATGATACTGGAAATTTAAAATAAAAATAGGAAATGCTGGAACTATACAGCATTCCATCAGTATCTAAGAGAAGTGATAAGTTAATTTTACAGGTGGAAACCTTTCATCAGAATTGGTTCACTAGAAACATGAACCTTTCCTTTTTCTGTGCTGTGCACTTCTTTTATTTTCTATTTTTATAATTGTTTAATATCCTAGTATTTAAAGGAAGACAAATATGCAAAACAAATACTGAAGAATCCCAGGATAAGGTACAGGGCTAGATAGTCCTGTTCTTGAGCCTGGGTATAATGGATCACCTGAATCCTGTACAAAAATCATTCAGGGGAGGATCAGACTCCCATAAGTGAATTTGCCAGATTTTCCTCTACATGCTGTAGCAGGCAATCAGTTGTGCCCAGATGCAAGAACAAGAAAATCTGCCCCTAACCTGCACATTCATCTAATCGCCAGATTAAAATGTTGCACAATGAAGAGAAGAATGGATACCCAGCAGTCAGTGAGTTACATTGAGGAGTTCTGATGGTTTATATATACAGCAGTGGATACCCAGCAGTGAGTTATAGGCCTGTATCTAACTGAAGGGTGTGAATGGTGTGTACATAGCATAACAGAGGCCTGAGAGTGAATTGCAAGATGAAATCTAATCAAGGAGTTTAGATAGTTCATATTTAGAATAATAGATAAACTAAAATCACAAACATAAGTACAGATAAGGGAGGCCTTTAGGCCCATCTAGCACATCCTTCCATAGAAACTTAATCAATCTTCCCCATCACAGCATTTAACAGCTTTCTGAATGACAGAATTTTTGTCTCCACTATCCTACCCAGAAGATCATTCCAGCTTCTGATCATTGTGTGAAAAAGTGCTTCCTGACATCAGTCATGAACTTTTCTTTTACTGTTTTGTAACTACGTCCCCTGTGATTGTGCTTTAATATGAAATTCTGCTCAGGATTAACTTTTTCTAAGCCTCTCACTATCTTATATAACTTCTATAATGACCTTTCTCAGAGACCTCCTTTCACGGTTGAAGAACATAGGAACATAGGAGTAGGCCATTTAGCCCCTCTAGCCTGTTCCGCCATTCAATGAGATTATGGCTGATCTGTATCCAAACTTCACTTACCCACCTTGGCTCCATACCCGTTTCTACCCTGGGCTGGCAAAAATCTATCAATCTCAGATTTAAAATTATTAATTGAGCTTGCATCTACTGCTTTTTGTGGGAGAGAGATCCACACTTCCACCAACCTTTGTGTGAAAAAGTGTTTACTAACTTCTCTCCTGAATGGCCTGGCTCTGATTTTAAGATTATGTCCCCTTGTCCTAGACTCCCCCACCAGCGGAAAAAGTTTCTCTCCATCTACCCTATCAATTCCTTTAAAAATCCTAAAAACCTCAATCAAATCACCCCTTAGCCTTCTATATTCTAGGGAATACCAGCCTAGTTTATGTAATCTCTCCTCATAATTTAACCCTTGGGGCCCTGGTAAAATTCTTGTGAATCTGCGCTGCACTCCTTCCAAGGCCAATATATCCTTTCTAAGGTGCAGTGTCCAGAACTGTACACACTACTCCAGATGTGGCCAGAAGAGTCCATAACGCATTCCTGACATTAGGAATCAGTCTCGTTGCCCTTCTCTGCACTCCTTCCGGGCCTTGGATGTTTCCCTATGTCTCAGTGACCAACACTGAATGCAGTATTCAAGCTGTGGCTTGACTAGAACACTATACAGTTTCAGCATGGCCTCATTAAACTCTTACTGATTTAGCCATATAGCTCAGCATTTGGCTTGCTTTGTTAATTGTTGTTCAGCAATAACTGGTCATGGTCATTGTAGAGTCCATCACTCTCAGATCTCTTTCAACCTCTCCCTTAGCTAGATCAATTTCTCCATTTCCATCATCATATTCTCCATTTTCTATTCCTGAGATTAAGTTACAGGCTGTGATCTAATAATTCTATGGGCTCGATTTTCGCACCCCGAGCGGGTGCGTTCGTGGCGGGGGGGCTGCGAAAATCAGGGATTCCCGGGGTGGGTCCGGAGCCTGGCTCCAACCCGCCCACTTCCGGGTTCCCCAGTGACACGCTGACATGCGCGTGCAGCCTCCGCATGTGGGACTCCCGCCAGCAATTAAAGCCGGCGGGGTGCCACTTGAAGTAATTAACCAGGTACTTCAGGTCGTTTACAGACCTGATTGACCTGATATTTTAGGAGGGATGGGATTTTCAGATCAACTGGGACTGTTTCCCATACGGGGGAAACACTCCCAGTTGAAATGGATGTGTTGCAGCCATCAGCCTGTGGCAGCTGCAAAGGTCCATTTGACAGGTGGTGGGGGGAGACCCTCTCTCATTGCAGGAGGCCACTCTGTCACTTTGGACAAAGTTTGGCCTCCACCACCCTCCTCCTAACAATAAAATTCACCAACTTGCACACTTACCCCAGTATCCAGACACATGTACCTACCTTGCGGACCCCCTCAAATGTACATCATCCAGATGGGGGCTGCCGTAGCGCAGTCATGACCTCCTCGGAGGATGAACAGCATCACCAGCCTCGCCGGCCACGCCGTCCACTTCTGACACGTGGTGCCCCACAACGCAGTGCTGTGGCACATCCACCTGCACAGCAGGAGGGAGGGCAACCGCAGAGAGAGATGCGTCGCAGAGGGCACTACCCTCGCCACAGGGTCTACAGACCGAGGCTCAGCTTCCTGGACCTCTCTAAGTAGCAGTGCACACGGAGGCTCAGAGTCAGTCGACATTTAGCCGTGGACATCTGCAGCCTCCTTCATGCCGAGCTGCTCCCGGCTGGCCCGAGCACCATCTTCTTACCTGTTGCTGTCAAAGTCACCACTGCCCTCAACAACTTCTCCTCCGCATCCTTCCAGGGTGCAACCGGGGACATCGCCGATGTCTCTCAGTCGTCTGCACAAAAGAGGCCTGCAAGTACACCTACTCCCACTGTGCAGTGACACAATGGGTGGCATCAGTTGTGGGTCTTCATAGTGATCCTCAGGAAAGGGCATTATTGCACAAACCAGACAAGATTCGCAAAGATGAGGCAGTAGTGGTGACAATATAATATGTTATGTGAGTTGATCAGAAATTAAATATAAGTAAAAACCATGACAAACCCTCAAACACCCTTGTGCATCCCCTTCATGCTCAGGACACGTTTGCCTTACGCTTCCTACTGCACATATGTGATGCATGCCCTGTGGCTGCAGCACAGGTAGTGGCAGGTTGAGTGAGGCTGACCGTGAAAGAGATGCATGAGAGGGTGAGTATAAGATAGAGCCATGAGATTGTATGAGGATTGGGTTGAGTGGTAGTGGCGGGATGAGTACTGGCGAGGTGAGTAAGTGCAGGTAAGATGAGGATGAGCTTTGAGTGGGTATGAGGAGTGATGTGATAGAGTAGTGTTAGCAGTGCAGAAGGAGATGTGGGGTGGGGACGGTGATGTGGCAGATGCAGTGTAGGGGAATGAGCAAGTGTACTCACTTCGGCTGACCTCCTTAGGTCATTGAAGCGCCTCCTGCACTGTATGCAGGTGGGCGATATGTTGGTGGTGCAGGTGACCTCCTCTGCCACCTCGAGCCAGGCCTTCTTGGTGGCAGAGGCAGGCCACTTCCTCCCACCCGCCGGGGGGAAGATCTCTGTCCGCCCCTTCCTCCTCACCCCATCCAATAAGACCTGGAGTGAGGCATCATTAAACTTGGGAGGAGCCTTCCCCCCGGGCTGCTCCATGCTGTAATTTTTCCTATTTTCTGCAGCTTCAGACAGTGGAGGACTGCCCCTTTAAATAGGGCTCCTCTAGCTGACAGCCTATGCTGCACATGCACAGTCCGCCTGCTGCGCAGCTTTCCAGCCCGAAACCTGGAAGCCAAGGTAAGTGGCTTCAATTAGCCTGCGATGGCATGCGGAGCACCCCGATTTCACTGGGCGCGTTACCCACACGCCCAGTCGACCCCCCGCTGCAAACCCACCGCCCTTCTAATATCGGGCCCTATGTCACTGAATATATTTAAGAAGGAGCTAGATAGAGTTCTAGACACAAAAGGCATCAAGGGGTTTGGGGAGAGTGGGAATATGGTATTGAGACAGAGGATCAGCCATGATCACATCGAATGGCGGAGCAGGCTCGAAGGGCCGAATGGCCTCCTCCTGCTCCTATTTTCTACGTTTCTATGTTTTTATGAGGGGTTTGGATGGTTTATACACAGATTTGTGGATACTTGGGAGTGAGTTACAGGCTGGATTAATCAAGGGGTTTTGCTGGTTCATATATAAGTAATCCAGGGAGTGAGTTAGGGGCATGGAATCTTGGACACATATTTGATCCCCAGGTCAATATGAGCTGAACTGAGCAAGGAGATGCTGAATCGAGCCAAGCTTGGGTGTCAAAAGCCCATGGATTGTAGGAGGAATTAAGGTCTTGTTTTCAACATGGAGGATGCAGAGAGGAGCAATGTGTGGGATGACATATTTGGAGTTTAGGAAAAACAAAGGAGGAAAGTTTAGAAAGAAATGATCATAGCACTATTGACAAAATGGAGACAACTGTGAGAGTAACATTTTTGGTGCATATGTAAGATGAGGGATAGCAGATAAAATATTGTTAAATAAATTATTTCTCTGATATAGAGAGTATTAGAAATTTAATTCTTTATAAGTCAAAAGGTTGAGGTTTTTTTGTATTTGTACAGAATGTGTTTTGTTTTATAAATTACTTCTTTTTGCTTATTTATATACTCAGTTCAGTTCTGTCTTTCATCATCTCTGTGCTCCTTTGATTTTTCTAAATCCAGAACTGGTTCAGCTATGACCTTTCTGACTTCTGACATATGTTGCCTTGGCAACTAATGCATAAACATGGATTGCTACACTACATGTTATCCCTGGCCCTCGAAGGAAAGAAAATTGAATATATTTCTCCTTCTAAATCCGCTCCCCCCATCCCCACCAACCCGAAAGTGCTGACTCATTTTGGGTACAGTTCCACAGTCCCCCTGTAGCAGGCCACCAAGTGGTGACAGAGACAACTCTCTCCTCCAATTTTCTTTCACTCTGCAGGAAGATGCAATGATCTTTCTCTAGCATGATTTAGTTTGTGGACAGAGTAGAGCTAGGGGTCTCCAACCTGGGTCTTTCCATTCCATAGTGGGCCACCCACCTTTAATATATATTTTAGCAAATACCTGGTGTGAAATTGAGCCATACAAGTCAGGCACACATCAGATTCAATCCCAAACAGGGCTGAGTTAGCTGGTCTCAGCCAGGGCAGGTGATGGTGGCTCCATAATTGGCCTCAACACTGTTGGGCTAGAGAAGGACAAATTAGTCAGTGTTCCTTCTCCTGATTGTTATCCAATGATGCCTACTGGAAATGCTTCTGGACATTGGGTGAGGATAGAATTAGGCTAAGCGGTGATGCTCCCACAGTCAAATAGCATGCTCACTCACTGCCTAGGATAACAAATGAAGAATGACCTCTTGGGTGAGATACTTAGGGTTGCCAGTGGCCATGGAACTGTATCCCAGAAAAGGTCAACACCTTCAGCAAAGGGAGGGGAGAAAAAGGAGTAGGGCGAAGGAATTGTGATCTGAAAATTGAATCGGAGGAAAAAAAAATATGACCTAGTAGAAATAAAAAGTAAATCTGTAAAATAATGAAGAAAACCAACCATTTCAACCATAATAATGACAAATTATTGTTCTCTGAAAGGTTTTTAGTAAAGTGGCAAGAAGGGCAACACCAGTACATTAATTTTCTGTCTCCAAGTTTCCTGTGATGAATAGGTTTCCATAAGAACTGCAGAAGTTTACACAATTCATTAAAGTACAGTGTCCATATAAGAAAATGGATAAAATGCAAATACGTTCCAGTCCGCGGTCAGAGAACCCAAGCATGAGTTATTTATACATTAACATTTTAGTATTCAAAAAACTAGCGATTGAGAGATTCTGGAGGTAAAGAGGCAAGACACATTCCTTTCTCAATCAGCAGAGGAATACGGGGTACATTAGTTAGAATATTCTAAATTCAGTCTTAATAGCTACATTATAAAGGATAGTCTGTGATGGCAGAATGACAGGAAAACATTTAATTCAATAATAACTTGAAAAAAGACCAAGATTACACATAGAAAACAGTGTATCTTAGTAATTAGGAAGCATTCGGTCCCAGTCAGATGATTAAAAGAATGCTAACATTATTGAGAACAGCTAATTCATTTTTGGGTGTTTTGCAAAATGTTTACATATTTAATGGTTTCATATGTCAAGCCCATGCAAAAAAAATGGAACATATGACCCACAATATTCATTCATATTGTGCCACTGTATTCAGCTTTCTTCAGTTGTTTTTAACCATTTTATTGCTGGATAAACTGGAAATGATTTAGAAAATATTTCAACTGATTTATGTTGGGGTATGGTTCCAAGGATACTGGTTCCTCTCTGATACTTTACCCAAGTGACCTTTCTTCATTTATCCCTCAACCAGCACCACCAGAAAAAAAACAGATTATCTGGTCATTTATCACATTGCTATTTGTGAGACCTTGCTGTGTGCAAATTGGCTACCACATTTCCCTACAGTACAACAGTGACTACATTTCAAAATATTTAATTGTCTGTGAAGCAATTTGGGACATCCCGAGGTCGTAAAATGCACTGTATAAATGCAAGTTTTTTATCTTTCTTTCACCACTATGAGGCTAGACAGTAAATATCCACAGGTTATTCTGTCCCCAGCTGACACTCACACGCATGTACTGTCCAGCAAGATTCACTTGATAGCAGCTGAAAGCATCGTGTGTGTGCATGTCTGTATATGTGTATATGTGCGTGTGTGTGACTGTGTGCGTGTGTGTCTATGTGCATGACTGTGTGTACGTGACTGTGTGTCTGTGCGTGTCTGTGTGTGCGTCTGTGAGGGTGTGTGTCTGTGTGAGTGCATGTCTGTGTGAGTGTGCGTGTCTGTGTCTGTGTCAGTGTGTGTCTGTGTGAGTGTGTGTCTGTGTGTATGGACATTAAGTGAGGACAACATCATGCCCATGTTTGAAAAGCCCAGCAACACTCACTATCTAGTCTTGCACATGCATTGTGAAAGATTAAAGAGAGTTCATCATCACTTCCCCTTGTAAAAATGGAGAATCACCGTCAATCCCTCCCCCTTTCATGACAGACTCATCATCAAGACCTTTTTAAAAAATAAACTATTGTACTTAATGTTAAGATCTTTGTTGTTATGTTGAACCTTAAAATTTAAAATAGAATCATATTGAGGATACTGACTTGAATGAGCTACTAATTGGGAGGGATATTGAATTAACATCGGTAGATATACAGTGATTAACCTAAGGAAGATGCAACATCGCTTCTGTATGTTAATTTAGATCCCTGTCAGGCTCAGTAACCTTTCTAAGTCACTAGTGATAATGATGTCATCAGGATTTGCCATTTAAACTAAAAAAACCTTAACCCCGAGTTAACCTGTCTGAGCTGGTGAGTTCAACTTATAGGGTACATAACACAGTGCTGCAGGCAGTGCCAGTTATTGGTTCTGGCATTGGTTCTCTCTCTCTCTCTCTGCCATGATGTGGAGATGCCGGTGATGGACTGGGGTTGACAAATGTAAGGAATCTTACAACACCAGGTTATAGTCCAATTGTTTTATTTGAAAATCACAAGTTTTCGGAGGCTTTCTCCTTCGTCAGGTGAGTGTGGGACTCACCTGACGAAGGAGAAAGCCTCCGAAAACTTGTGACTTTCAAATAAAACAGTTGGACTATAATCTGGTGTTGTAAGATTCCTTACATTTGTCTCTCTCTCTGCAGCATCTTTCTTGCTTCCAGCTTTTGTGGAACTAAAAAGGATGCAAAATGTAGATAAGTTTCCTGCTGTCCACTTTTTCCTTCCTGTGAAGCTCAATTGGTCCACTTTCCTCAGATTATGAGCCCCAAAAAAGAGAAACCATTTCTGATCTTTGACCTTTAGCAATCAGTCAGCACAAACCATCTGTGGGTGCAGGCTTTCCCACATCTATATCCCCATACCCACTCTCAAGGTTTCCTTTACCTCCTCCTGTAGTCTGTCCTTCTCAGAAATTGTGCACAATCTTTTCCTGCGTGACGAAAGAATGATTGTTATTAGTCATAGACTTGAACTTGGCAACTATTTGAGAATTCTCATCGCTTCTCTTATGGAATTCCCACAGAAGTAGTGAGCCTTCAATGGGCATGCATACATTGCAGGATCTTGTATTCATTTATTTGAAGCCTTCCACGTGCAGTTATCATTACAGACCATTAGGACCATGGGGTAATATCCTTAGATTTTTGAATGCATTTTTAGGACAAATACAGGTTCACTCTCTGAAATGCACAACATATATATTAACAGCAGCTTGTAGCCATTAAACCTCATCCTCCATTAGAGACAGGACCTGGGGGTTAGGGAATTGACTTTCACTACCATTGCCACATCCTTCCACTGACTGTTGTATTGGCCGGTCTCTTGTCTCCCACTCCCACTGTTCCAGCAATTGCTGGGGGCACATGTCCTATCCAGCAAATTTAAATTTGCTGACCCTGGAATTTAGGACGGGGTCAGCATCAGGCTGGTTGGGCAGGCAGGAATCCCATTCTGCCATACTTATGGTAGCGAATCACGGGACTCGGAATTTCAGGTCTCGTCTGTGTGAAGACCACATTTGCATGCTTTCTAGATAGGGTTACCAACTCTAGTCAGACGTATTCCTGGAGGATTCATCACATGACCGCCTGCCTCCAACCACCCCGCCCCCACACTCTCACAATTGGTCGCCCGACACATCCATTCTTGCGACGCACCGCCTTCCCACAGCCAATTGGAAAGCAAACAGATTCTTCGCTACCTGATTGGATGATTCTTGACTGTAAGTCAAACAGCTTTTTTCCCATTTCCACTATTTTTGTAACGAATAAATTAAAGTGTTCAAAGAAAATGAAAAAACCACACAATTCTTTTTTAATGCCCTGATAATTTTTCTCTCCTGGGTTGCACGCAGCAGAGTCCTGGAGGTAAATCTTTAATTCCTGGAGATTCCAGGACAATCTTGGAGGGTTGGCAACCCTATTTCCAGCAGGGGTTACCACATAATGATTAGCAGTGGGAACCGTGCTTGACGCTGTCTCGCCAGCCTTGTCAAAGGGATACTGAAGCAACTGTAGTGCTCCCACTGCCACTCTGGCTGAGGTCATCTCATTCATCACAGACCAAACCTGGTCCGCATAGTTGTGTTCTACACTGGCCAGCAAATTTATCCTTTGAGCAATTGCTGGATACAAGATTCACTCTTTAATTAAAATAATAAAAACTCTAAGCCATGAAAAAATGAAAACATCACAACATTAAAATTTAATTCACATTTTCTTACGAAATGTTAACAATAACAAATCATCAGCTGTCCATATAACCTCTTACTCCTCACACAAAAAATGGCCAGTTAGGTGAGATAGCGGAGGGCAGCAATACCCTTGGAACCATATCCCAATGTGAATCAGTTCCTTGAGCTGACTTTAATAAATACATTTGATTTTTTTCCAAGACACAATCCTATAGAAAAATTCAACTACTCAATCGGTAACTGCAAGGGATTAAAAATTCTTGAGTTAATTTTTCCCCTTCCTGGTGTTCTTGTGTGAGCAGAATTGTGCTCAGTTGGAATGCCCTTTCCAAATTTGAATAGCCTGTCAATACTTACTGCCTAGACTCATGTATGAAGAATGACCATTTGGGAGAGGTATGAGCGGTCAGCCAATGTCCATGGAACAGTATCTAAGTGCAAGGAGAGAAGGGAAGAAAATTGGAAGGGGGAAAAGGTTGAGTTGATTTTATTAGATATCAATTTCTAATTTTTTTCCCCCTTCAGATGTTTTGTTTTGATCTATCTAGAGTCATTTAGGGTTAATGCATTAATGTAATTATTTGAGAGAGCCCTGTAATGGTTCTATTAACTCCCAGTCTGGATGTTTTTCAATGCTGCTTTGCTGGTAAAGCCAGAGGGAGAGCCTCTCACTGGCACCCGCAGAGATTGCTCTGATCCTGTTGCAAATCCTGTTAAAATCTAATTACTTAGGAGAAGCAGCCAGGGAATATTTAATGAGCTCCAACAATCTCTGTGAAAGAAGTTTTGTTCCAAGCTCAAGACAAGCCGACGGGCTGTGCTTTGATTGTGGGTTCATCGCACTACACCGTGTGAAGTTAACGCAGTTGTCTTTTCACATCATGTGTCTCTATTTAGGTTTAAAGTTGTAATCACGTTATCACTCGCTATTCTGATTTGTGTCCTTTGGCTCATTACTTATTTCTAAGGAAGTTAAACAAATGAAGCACCAGGATTTTATTTTAAACATTTAACTAAATTAACTATTTCAATTTAGTAATTAATGGCAGTGAAAAAGATTGATTATGTACTCTTTTCAATAGCAAGGTGCTGCAAAACTGTTTTAGACTTGATGAAAAAATTACCTGCACAATTGTATCCCTCTCCTGAAGGTGCTGAGTCACGCTGAAGGGGAGGTTCCATGGGCAACGACCACACTCCAGTACCTCATCCAAGCACCATTCTTCATATGGGGATCTACAGAGTGAGTATCAGCGGCCATCAAAACTCAGCCAAATTATTTTCTTATCTCATGTACTTTGCAGGAGGAGTCACTGGATACCAATTCTTATTCCTGGGGTACTAAGATCAATTGTGGTATTCTTCACTATTCTGATTGAGATCAGCTAACTCAGCGCAGGTTGGGATGTGACCTGGGACTCTATGGCTCTGTTTCACATTGGACAATGTTTATACCAACTGAGCCATTAGGAGAGTTTCATGATCCATTGTTGTTTAGAGGTTATACCTGATGTTGTAATATTTAGCGATCTGTACTTATGGTATTATTATTTTTGTCCAAGATTGACATTATCCATTCTGCTGCCTCTGCTGCTTCCTCCTTTCTCCTTGCCTACCAAGCCAAGCCGCTCCCCATTCTCTCCCTACCCTCACCCTGATCCTGTCTTTCTCTAGTTTCTCTTCTAGTTCTCCTTATGTGCTCCCGCAGCTTATCTTGTTCCTGCCACCCACCTCATGTTCCTCCGACCCAATTCCTATTAGACTGCTGACCATCCAACTTCCTTTCCTGGCTCCCATGCTACCTGACATTGTAAATAATTCCCTCTCCTCAGGTACTGTCTCCGTCCCTTTCAAAACCAATGTAATTACTCCCCTCCTCAAAAACAACCAGCCTTGATCCCTCTGTCCTTGCAAACAACTGCCCATTTTCAAGCTTCCTTCCCTGCCCAATGTCCTTGAACGTGTTGTTATCTCCCAAATCCGTGTCAATCTTTCCTGCAACACCATGTTTGAATCTCTCCAATTAGGTTTCCATCCCTGTCACTGCATTGAAATGGCCCTAATTAAAATCACTAATGACATCCTCTGTGACTGTGACCATGGTGCATTTTTGTTTCTCATCCTCCTCAACCTCACTGCAAACTTTGACACAGTCGATCACACCATCCTCCACCAACGCCTCTCCTCTTGTTCAGCTCAGTGGGATTGTCCTTGCTTGGTTTTACTTTTACTTATCTAATCATAGCCAGAGCCTCAGCACCGTTACCTCCAACGCCCCCAAGAATTTATCCTTGGCCATCGCCTTTCTTCATCTACATTCTGCCCCTTGGCGACATCATCCACAGATATGGAGTCAGTTTCCACATGGACCCTGACAAACATGCAACCAGCTCTACCTCTTCACCACCTCTCTTGACCCCTCCACTGTCTGTATACTGTCTGACATCCAGTCTTGTATCCAGACCTGCAATTTCCTCCAGTTAAACATTGGGAAGACGAAAGACATCATCATTGGCACCTGCTACAAATTCCATACTCATGCGACCGATTACACCCTGTCCACTGCCTCATGTTGAAGCAGACTGTTCACAACTTCAGTGTCCTAATCGACGCCGAGCTGAGCTTCTGACCCAATATCCTCTCCATCACAAAGACTGCCTACTTCCATCCCCATAACATTGCACGCCTCCGCCCCTGTCTCAGCCCATATGTTGCTGAAACTCTCATCTATGACTTAAGCGCCTTGGGATATTTATATTAAAGGCGCTATATAAATGCAAGTTGTTGTTTTGTCACCTCTAGACACAAGTATTCCAATGCTTACCTGGCTGGCCTCCCGTCCTCCGTGCTCTCAAAATTCTGCTGCCCGTATTCTATCCTACACCAAATCCTGCTCACCCATCACTCCTGTCCTTGCTGACGCATATTAGCTCCCGGTCCCCATTGCCTTCAATTTAAAATTCTCGTCCTCATATTTAAATCGATTCATGGCCTTGCCCCTCCCTATCTTTGTAACCTCTTCCGGCCCTACAACCCTCTCCCCGGAACTCTGTTCTTCTAGCCACTTGTTCACCTTCCCTCCCCTCACCCCACGATTGGCGGATTCAGCTGCCTAAGGTCCCACATTCTGTATCCTTAAATCACTCCACCTCGACCTCCACTTCCCTCTTCTCCTTTAAAACCCCCCTTAAAAACATTTCCTTACCTCTCCTAATATGCCATCCTTTGGCTTGGCATCCATTTTTGACTGCTTGCGCCTCTGTGAAGCCCCTTGGCACGATTTTCTACGTTAGAAGCACTATATAAATGCAAGTTATTGTTGTTTATATTTTATTATAACTTTTTGTGAATTTTGCCCTTATAAAGGTTGTTCGATAATGGAACATTTTCTATTTCTCGCGCCCAGCATTTGCATCAAGCACTCCCAACTTAGCTTAGATTCAGAATAAAGCTCCCTTTACCATCAATGTGCCTCAACATCAACCTTAGAAGAGCAATGCCTACTGTGCCAGTGTGACATTTTTCCAATTCTCACACCAGCAACCCCATGGCCTCTCTAAGTGAGATTGCCAATTAGAGGAGTGGGCTTGCACCCATTTACATTGGTCATCAGCACTGTGCCTCTGCTGGTGTGAAGAAAAACCATTGCCTAAGATATGCCTGTGGATGATACAGCTTTGGCATGTTGACAGAAATACAGTGATTTGGTGCTGCGAGCAGGAAGTGAAACAGAAACAGTCATTGTTTAAAATAAAAATTAGGAAATAGATCAACAGGGCAAACTAATTTAAGGCAGTGTGGTGGTTCATGTACACTATGTCACTCTATTATGGTCCTGCTCTCAGCTAAGAGAGGTGTTGATTGTGGTCTGAAAGCAGACTCCCTTCCCTGTCCTCACAACCAAAGAAGGTCTGTGAGTTGAAAGGTTCTAGGAAGGGGAGAAAATAGGAATAAAAAGAATCTTTTGCTCTTGCAAGATATTGGGGAACGATGACTGGAGAAAGAAAACTGTAATAGGGAGTCACTGCAAAGAGGATATCCTGGAGGTACAAATCATCAGACGAAGCACTGAGCCTAATCCAGATAAATTTAGGGTCAGAAAGAGGAGGCACAAAAGGTTTATGGTCCATAATATTGTCTAGTGTTGATGCCTTTGTGTTGCATTAGGTTGGAGAGAAGGCATGTTAGAATTTTATGTTGTTGTAACTCATGGTAGTGGTGGATCACATGATTTTTTTTAAGATTCTAGGCCCATAACTTCCACTCTTTGTTAATGTTAGGGGAAAAAAAATGATAGTAAGAAGTGATGTACTGATAGGAGAAAGTGCGAATGGAATATCTGACCATGTTTAGCGCTGACCTGAGGATTTCTACCACTCCAAAAATGGCGACACAAACATTGGCAGAAAGTAAGTAAAAAGAATGTTTTCTGCTTTTTAAGGTGACGATGTACTTGTACAGCATTCTGCAGCTGTAGAGTCTGATCAAAAATTGACAATTCACATCTGCCTTTAGTGAGTTTATTGAAAGGGGAAGTTTTTAAATATCACCACAGCAGTTAGATGAGTGAATAGTACATTGGAGTTATCTGCCCCAGAGAATGAGTATAGTGGTCACTGGCCATTTATTGCAGTGGTGTAGAAATAGGAGGAGAGGCCAGCCCAGCAGTGCAAAGGTGATTGGAGGTACACATAGTTACGCAGGAACTACCGTAGGTAGTAGGTTTATTTTTTTTATTCATTCATGGGATGTGGGCGTCGCTGGTGAGGCCGGCATTTATTGCCCATCCCTAATTGCCCTTGAGAAGGTGGTGGTGAGCCGCCTTCTTAAACCGCTGCAGTCCGTGTGGTGAAGGTTCTCCCACAGTGCTGTTAGAAAGGGAGTTCCAGGATTTCGACCCAGTGACAATGAAGGAACGGTGATATATTTCCAAGTTGGGATGGTGTGTGACTTGGAGGGGAACGTGCAGGTGGTGTTGTTCCCATGTGCCTGCTGCTCTTGTCCTTCTAGGTGGTAGAGGTCGAGGGTTTGGGAGGTGCTGTCAAAGAAGCCTTGGTGAGTTGCTGCAGTGCATCCTGTGGATGGTACACACTGCAGCCACTGTGCGCCGGTGGTTAAGGGAGTGAATGTTTAGGATGGTGGATGGGGTGCCAATCAAGCGGGCTGCTTTGTCCTGAATGGTGTTGAGCTTCTTGAGTGTTGTTGGAGCTGCACTCATCCAGGCAAGTGGAGAGTATTCCATCACACTCCTGACTTGTGCCTTGTAGATGGTGGAAAGGCTTTGGGGAGTCAGGAGGTGAGTCACTCGCTGCAGAATACTCAGCCTCTGACCTGCTCTTGTAGTCACAGTATTTATATGGCTGGTCCAGTTAAATTTCTGATCAATGGTAACCCCCAGGATGTTGATGGTGGGGGATTCGGCGATAGTAGTGCCGTTGAATGTCAGGGGGAGGTGGTTAGACTCTCTTGTTGGAGACGTTCATTGCCTGGCACTTGTCTGGCGCGAATGTAACTTGCCAATTATCAGCCCAAGCCTGGATGTTGTCCAGGTCTTGCTGCATGCGGGCTCGGACTGCTTCATTATTTGAGGGGTTGCGAATGGAACTGAACACTGTGCAATCATCAGCGAACATCCCCATTTCTGACCTTATGATGGAGGGAAGGTCATTGATGAAGCAGCTGAAGATGGTTGGGCCTAGGACACTGCCCTGAGAAACTCCTGCAGCAATGCCCTGGGGCTGAGATGATTGGCCTCCAACAACCACTACCATCTTCCTTTGTGCTAGGTATGACTCCAGCCACTGGAGAGTTTTCCCCCTGATTCCCATTGACTCCTTGGTGCCACACTCGGTCAAATGCTGCCTTGATGTCAAGGGCAGTCACTCTCACCTCACGTCTGGAATTCAGCTCTTTTGTCCATGTTTGGACCAAGGCTGTAATGAGATCTGGAGCCGAGTGGTCCTGGCGGTACCCAAACTGAGCATCGGTGAGCAGGTTATTGATGAGTAAGTGCTGCTTGATAGCACTGTCGACGACACCTTCCATCACTTTGCTGATGATTGAGAGGAGACTGATGGGACGGTAATTGGCCGGATTGGATTTGTCCTGCTTTTTGTGGACAGGACATACCTGGGCAATTTTCCACATTGTCGGGTAGATGCCAGTGTTGTAGCTGTACTGGAACAGCTTGGCTCGAGGCGCAGCTAGTTCTGGAGCACAAGTCTTCAGCACTACAGCTGGGATGTTGTCGGGGCCCATAGCCTTTGCTGTATCCAGTGCACTCAGCCGTTTCTTGATATCACGTAGAGTGAATCGAATTGGCTGAAGACTGGCTTCTGTGATGGTGGGGATATCGGGAGGAGGCTGACATGGATCATCCACTTGGCATTTCTGGCTGAAGATGGTTATGGCAACAAAGCTACCTTGGTATGGTGGATGAACATTGCATGAGGAGTCTTCGGGTCACCAGGGAGGTTGTGGCTGTGCCAGCTGCTCCATGAAGATTTGCAGGGGCAGGCAACCATCTGCAATGCATTACCAGTGTGGGTGAAGGTCACCAGTGCCCTCAACTTTTATGTCACAAGGATCTTCACCCACAGGCAATATCTCAGGAGCCAGCCTTCTGAAAAACTGACGCTTTCTTTTCTATGTAATAAAATAATGACAAACTACAAGATATGTTAAAAAGGCAATTCTTTTTACCTACCAGTTTTTCAATGGTTCTGGTGTATATGTTCAATGGGGGTATTTTTAACTTTTGGCAATAGTGTAAAAGGGGGTGGGTATCGGATTGCACCCCACTTGTACACCCCGCCCAATTCTCCTTTCTATTGCAGACAATAGAAATGAAAATCGGGTGAGATGTGTAACAGGTGGCTGATCCGATATCCCCCTTTCACACTATCGCAAAAAGTTAAAATCACCCCCAATGTGTTTTAGAATCATAGAATCATACAGAACAGAAGGAGTCCATTTGGCCCATTGTGTCTGTGCCAGCTCTTTGAAAGAGCTATCCAATTAGTCCCACTCCCATGCTCTTTGCCCATAGTCCTGCAAATTTCTTCTTTTCAAGTATATATATCTAGTTCCTTTAGAAAGTTATTATTGAATCTGCTTCCACCACCATTTCAGGCAGTGCATTCCAGTTGATAAAAACTCGCTGCATAAAAAAATGTTGTAAATAAACCTTATCTGCTCTAAGGAGAACAATCACAACTTCTCTAGTCTCTCCACATAACTGAAGTCCCCCATCCCTGGTACTACTCTGGTGGTAGTATTTTGTTTTGCTAGTGCATTTTCCCTTGTTTGTCATGAATTCCTCCACATCACTTGTGAGTGTGCCCTACTAATAAGTGCTCCCCAGTTCAGGGAGTGGTACTGGTGACTGGCTGCATAGCCAACAGGCAAACTGAGATACAGAAGACCTGGATCCTGATGTAACAGTGTTATTGCCAAGCTTCTTCTTTGCTGGAGTCACTGTGGCCTCATCATTTCCATAAGTGGCACCTACTCTCACTTGTGTAGGGTTATACGATGGCACACACCGGCACTGACATTCGTATCAACCAGCTGCTCCTGTGCTGTTCCACATGTGCCAGTGGTGAAAGGCAACTTCTTACGATGCCTACTGATTGGTGTAAGCATAGAATAGTGGGCATCCATAAGGTCTCAAAATCTCTCCCTCATGGTTGCCTAAAACCGTTCGTCAAGTGAGTTGAAGCCACACATGACTGCATCTTAGACTTTGGACTTGAAAGCTTTCGTAGCAGTAGTGGGAGCATTCATAAGGGATGCTCCTACTGTGTCTATGGCCATTCTAGATGCCACTGACATTGCAATAGACTGCATTGCAGATAGCTATTATTCCAATTAATCACACCATCTTACACTGTTATGTATCGAGCAAAATGACTCTTCAACACGAGCCTCATTGTGAACCGTCCTCCATTGGAAAGCAGGAACAGTAAGATCCCTATATATCAGAGGAGGAGCACTCAGCATGCTGGACCTCAGTCCAGCATCAACTGGTCCTTGATACCCCTAACCACAGCTAACCTTTCAATGCCAGCACTCAGAGCCTTAGCCTTGTGATTCCCCCTCAACTTCACTATGATCTTCTCCTGCAGTGTGTGCATTTGTGCTAGTGCCTGCTTCAAACGAAGGTGGTGATGATTGGTCCTCAGGTGAATGGTGCTCTTTGGATGTGCTTTGTATACCATTGGGTTCTCCTTCCTGTATTAAGTGAGTCGATGAAACATTATGGATAAATAAATAAGCTTATCCATTTGTTACTGTTTTGCTATTGCATACACTATTATGTACTTGTGCCTAATCAGTGAATTTGGACATGTTGATGTAATATATCATGAAAATCATAGAATACAGGATTGTTATCGTAAACAAATAGTCCTGTGGACTCTCCCCATCCAAACCGTCCCAATATGGTACAGACTTTACCTCCCCAATAAATCAACTATTGTGTGCTCATATACAATGAGGATTGAAACAGGGTAATTTAGCCAGTGAAAATTCCTCCTGAAGTAGATTCTGTTTCCCAACATGGCATATATAATATAATTTGCATAACTCTGTTATTTTCACTTCCTATACCTTACAACTACATCCTTGATAACAATGAGGTAGCCAATTTGTGCACGCCAAGTGTTGCAAAAAGCAGATGAATAAATGACCAGATAATCTGAAGTTGGTTGAGAGAGGAATGTTGGCCAGGACACCATGAGAACTCCCTGCTCTCTTTGAATGGTACCAAGGAATTTTTTACATCTACCTGACCTGGCACACAGGGCCTCAGTTTAATGTCTCACCTGAAAGATGGCACCTCTGACAATACAGCACTCCCTCAATACACACTGAATTGTTAGCCTAGATTATATGCTCAAATCCCAGAGTGGGGCTTGAACCCACAACCTTCTGACTCGGTGTGCTACCAACTAAGCAAGCACACGCAGGTTAAGAGACCTGTTGGCTGCTTGAGAAATGTTATTACAGGCGCTTTGTGGTTGGTTGTTATTTTTCATTACTGCTGACAAAATGACATTCTGATAAATGATGCATTTCCAAACTTTTGTTTGTGGGTTATAAATGATCTCATCTGTGATATTAGTTAAGGTGCTGGAACCAGCATCTGCTTCCCTAGGTTAAAAGGGGACAATATCAACCAAGGTTCTGTCTCCTGATCATTGTACTATAACACCTGCTAGAAAACGCATGTGGGTGGATGTTGGGTGAGGACAGAATTGGGCTTGGCTGTGGTATCCCACATGGTTGAATAATCCATCAACAATCAATGTCCAGGATCACTTGGGTGAGTGATTGGACGGAGGCCAGCGCCTCTGAAACCATACTTCATTAGGAGTCACTTTAGGAGAGAAGGGGTATCATAGTATCATAGTAGGTACCAGCACAAGAAGAGGCCATTTGGACCATTGTGCCTGTGCTGGCTTTTTGAAAGAGCAGTCCAATTAGTCCCATTCCCCTCTTTCCCCATAGCCCTGTAACTTTTTCCCTTCAAGTATTTATCTAATTCATTTTTGAAAGATACTATTGAGAATCTGCTTCCACCACCCTTTCAGACAGTGCATTCCAGATCATTACAACACACTGCATAAAAAAAATGTTTCCTCATGTCGCCTCTGGCTCTTTTGCCGAAAACCTTAAATCTGTGTCCTCTGGTTACCGACCCTTCTGCCACTGGAAACAGTTTCTCCTTATTTACTCTATCGAGACTGTTCATGATTTTGAACACCTCTATCAAATCTCCCCTTAACCTTCTCTGTTCTCAGTAGAACAACCCCAGCTTCTCCAGTCTCTCCACATAACTGAAGTCCCTCATCCCTGGTACCATTCTGGTAAATCTCTTCCGCACCTCTGTAAGGCCTTGACAACCTTCCTAAAGTGGGTAAGAATAGAAAATTGGTGAGAAAGCAGAATCTTGGATAATTTACAAAATTAATGTGCAGTAGCAGTCAAGATACTCCGATTTATGGACCAAAATGATTGTCGTTTGTTTGCAGAATTATCATCTATTATTGTTTTTTCAGTAATTCTACTGTGTCACTTAAATTTTACCACGTATAATGTGGCAGTTATGAAAATGTATGCTCTCAGTATCTTTCTTCCTCTCTGAAAATACGTCTAGTTGTCGCTAGAACTCATTTACACTCTCCATTTCAATGACTTTCCTTGGTAACTTGTTTGGTAGAAAAAAGTATAGGCTCATTTCTAAATTTTTTCTCTGGTGTTCACTGGTATTTCAAACCACACCGTAGTGAACAATTTTCCTGGATCAACACTGTAAATTCCAATCTTTTCCAAAGAAAACAGGCCCAATTTCCTCAATTTTCCTCATAACTGAAATTGCAGATACCTGGAATCACTGCCTGAAAGGGTGGTGGAAGCAGAATCATTGTGTTTGCTTACCTTTGTATCCCTCAAAGGAAATAAGATTCTTCCAATGGTTACGTGACTAGAATTGCACACAGTACTCTGGGGGAGGAGAGGGGGACCAATTCACAGTAAGTTATCGTCAATAAGAAACAACCTACCTGTAGATGGCAATCTGTAGAAGTATCTGCTGGTTGCCCATGCACCAGCACATAATGACAGGAAATCTAGAGAGAATAATAAACAAAAAAGAAAGGGTTAAAAATAGAAACTGTGAACTGGGTGGTGAATTGTATTAGCATATTGGTCTGTCACCACTATGGCCTGAGTTCAAATCCAGCTCAGACTGATGGGATGAAAATCTTCTGTGACTGCTGGCTGTAAAGGTCCAAAGTGAAATGAGTTTGGGATGGTCTGCGATTGGCTTCAGCACATCTACATTGGTTGGGGGGGGGGGTGGGTGGGGGGTGGTAATCAGTCAGAATGTTCCCTTCTGATTGCCAACCAGTGATCCCTGCTGGAAGTACATTTGCGGATGTCAGGTGAGGGCAGGATTGGGCTCTACTGTAATGCCCCCCATGGTAAAATAGCCCACTGAAATTCTCTAAGTTCGCACATTAAAAGAAAATGGCTACTTGGGTGAGGCTGCTGGCACCCATGGAACTGTATCCCAGCACGAGTCGGTGCCTTCAGGAGAGAAAAGAAAAAAAAGAACCTGCATTTATAATAGCGCCTCATCACATTTCTCAGTATGCCACAAAGCCCTCCTATTATAATGCCGGGAAAAAAGGGTAAGAAAAAATTAAGTAATAAAACATTGGCATCTCGTTCACCAGGAAAAAGCAATATATCTTGTAACGTGAAATGAATTTGCAATAACTGGTTAAAAATGTACATCTTACTTTCAAATTTATTGTTATTTTAAAATCCAAATCTTCCTTACCTAGAAGGAAAAGAAGAAACAGAAACAGGAAAATTGAACAAGTATCTATGAGTCAGAGAGGGAAAAGGTGAATAAATCCTAGGAGACAAACTGGGAACTGAGCAAATTAAGGCTAGCTGTAAGTGAGGACTGTGAAAATGTAAAAGGATTAACATATGTGGTAATGAGGTAATTAAACCCTGAGTTCTTTCATTGTAATGATTTTACAACACATCTTTACTGTTACTGCTTCTAGATTCTGCCTGCAAATATTTTCTTAATTGCTAAGGAGACAATATGTGCCCTACTGTTCCTTTCATAACATTAGATTAAGATGAAGACTGGTGCAAGGCTCCCAGAGAATACCAGGAATTTGAAATAAAACAGACACACCATTAGGAGAAACAATAGGATGGAACCCCAAATAAATCATTAACCCCCCCCCCCCACCACCACCACCAACCTCCCAAAAAACCATATAGAGACAAAAGATCTCTGTCTGGTTTGACGGACTAATGCAATACTGTTACAAAACCCTCCCAAAGTCAACATATCATAAAGTCCTTTGTTCTTGTAAAACGGTCTTTAATTTTTAACATAAACTTTCTACTTGGTATGCATAGGCTCAGGTAAGATTAAGGGACATGTATGTAGTAGGGTTTAATGGATTATCAGCTGCGTTTTGCAAAAAGATGTCAGGATCTATATCTCTGATGGAGTAGTGCTTGATGTAAATTTAATTTGAAGTGATATATGAAAAGGCTTCGGGTGGTAGTGTGTGTTCCCTTCTGCTCGCAGGAGCACCAGGGGTAGCAGCTGGACTGGGTCTCTCTCTCTGTGCCCAACAGCAGATCCTAAGTAGGATTAATGAGGCGATCTGTTCACCAGTGATCACAAGGCGGTACGGTGCGTTTACTTGCAACAATGAGAATAGGAGGTACCGATTTCCTTTTGGGTGCCAATTGTCAGATGCAACTTGCAGACTGCAAGAGGTCAGCAGTCTGCTTTTTAGCTGCAACAAAAAAAAATTTAGCTTCTATTAGCCTCTGTGTTTAACTGAGCATTGAATGAATGCAAGGCTAATTCAGAATTCCCCCGTCATCATCATGATTTCCACTAAATGTGTATAATAAATGACTTGAAGATGAGCTGAGCCTGAATGAATAGTGAATGGCATTCATCAGCCGAACGGATAGTCCAGATCCAATTATATGTATTCATTAAGTGATAATGATATCACGGTCTTTAACAAGAAGGAAAGATCGTAATTGAATAATAACAGTTGTACAATCCCAACGGAACTCGCTCTTCATCCCAGCACAGTGACCCTGGGGGACGGTGCTGGATTGATGGAATTCTATTTCCTTTTGATAGATTTATTATGAAGGCTGAGTGGACTCACTGCTCTAGTTTGTCACTCACAGTAATCAGCCTCACAAGGCCCAGAGCGTTGGAGCCTTTTGTACCCAGTTGACATCGACAAGGTTAGGGGGGAGGATGACAGAACACCCAAAGCCCCCATGGAACCCAAATAGAAGATATATTGTACACAAAAAAGGGAAAGGGAAAAAAAGGGCCAGCTGAGCTCCATACGGGGACTGAATTTTAATCTATTAGTCTTGAACACCACATATGTATTTCCAGAAGGATATTTATCAAATTGCAACAGAGAGGCTAAGCCTTTATTTAGCAGGTGAGGCATAGAAAAATATTTTCAGAACCATAAAATGGTAATATTGATTCAGACACTAATAACAAGTGTCCTCCAAACAGCAAGAATATGATTTCTGGTTGTTGGTGTGAAGAAACTTTTTTTTCATTTCTTTCCCAATTGTTTCTTTCCCCTTTCTCCCCTCCACCCTGAAGAGGTCAGCTCCAGGTGGATTGTGGTCCCACAAGAGCTGGCTGCCCTCTGGTACTTTAGCCAAGTGACCATTCTTCATTTGTGAACTGAGATAGTGAGTTTTGTCAGGTGAACCGGAGGTGGGGGGGAACATTTGGGATCACGGCCAACCATGGTGCTCCCCTCCCTGACATTCGCGCATACGTATACCTTCCAGCAAAAGGCACTGAACAGAAACAAGGAACGGTAATATTGGTTAATGTTTTGCTCTCCCAAGGCCGGGGTACACTGAGGGCAATAGTGCCCTAAATGCCATCCCTGCTCCGATCAGCTCATTCAGCACAGACCAGAGATTGAACCTATGACCTTCAATAGGATTTTTTACAGAGTTTTTGCAATAGATCCTCAAGATACACTCAGTGCAGGAACAGGAGCAGCAAGTAGCCCTCTGTAATAAGGGCACTGACCTCAACAATGTAATGCGGCCACCTTCAAAAAAGCACAGCCTGTGCAATCTTTTCAATTTTATAGATATATCTGTAAATTATCAGTATTTTAAAGGTAGGAATTTTCACCATATAACAGTATGAAGCATAAGACCAGGAGGATGCATTCATTTCACAGTGTCAATAATTTACGTATAGCAATCTGGATTTCAGTACTGTACCAAACCACTTTATGAGTGTTTTGGGAGAGGAATGTATCATTTCTCACAGGATGTGATAATCCTGATCTATGTAAAAGTAATTTTGCTCCATTATCTGTTGTTTGATATAATATTTGTCTAAATTAACCACCAAGAGAAACACTGACAATTAGATTTCAATCTATCTCCATTTTTGGTATCCCCAGATAGGGTGACCCGTGTCTGGTTTGGATAGGAGATTCTGTTTTTCGAACAGATTATCTAAGAACTGAGCACAAAGGGGGTAATTTTCACTTTACGGTCAGCGCCTATACAGAAATTGATTTCAGTGGAAAGGAAAATTGGGTGGAGTCTATAACGGGCGTCTGGCCTGCAATGCCGGTTTTACACTGCAGCGGTAAGTTACAAATTACCCCGCAAACATCCGATTTTAAAACAGAACTTATAGTCTACAAGCACTACCATTAGAACTTTCAGATAATTTTCTCATCAGCAAAGCAAACCTCGGAACTCCTACTCTTTGCCCTGCACCTTTCTTTCCCCTGTAAGTTCTGGATTTGACAAAAGGTGGCGATCCTTTTCCCAGGATTGTGCTCCAAAGGACAGGCGGGTGATTTGATCCTAGGCATCTCCCAAAGTTGTTCCTGAGCTGAATATTAAAAAGCACCCAAAAAATGAAAAAAGGACAATGCTTTAGATATTCCCTGCCTAGCCAATAGGAAAAATCCTGGCTGTTGCCTGACTACCTTGCTGAACATAAACAATTTAAAGTTTTATTCCCAATATCTTCCACTCTAATGTAATTACTTAACAAAAGACATGTTACCTCTTATGCTACCTCTTCCGCCTTTTGTTTGTATGTTTCAGACAGTTCACCCCACCCAGCAGTTAGCCATGTAGTTAAAATTTCCTCTGTAAACTTACCACCCTATTCTTGCTCCATTCTCGTCCACCGCAGTTTTAACTAGGCCCTTTTTTCAGACAGCCAAAGGTGCCCACCTGACTCAGATGGGAACCTCATTAATACATGCGAATCAGGGTCCTATGATGTCATTAGGATCCCGATGACATTTTAACTACTGACAGAGCAAGAAGCCCACTGCAACCACCCTGCTCAGTAAAACCTGTCAGGGAAGCAGTGGAGGCCCTAAGAGGTAAGTTATGTAACTAAGGCAAGAGCAGGAGTGTTCCTCCAGGCCCCACAAGGAACGTTTGGGCCTTTGCTGCCCATGGGCTTCCCTGCTTCCCACTCACAAAACGATGCCGAAACCTCCCTTCTTGTGACCTACCTGAGTGTCGACGGGTTGCTCAATCTTTGCCGGCCAGCAACCGGCCAGCTGCCTCTTTACTCCTATTTTGGTTGGGCAGCTGGCCAGCAAAATACAAATGAGACCTGGGAGTTAAGGTAGCCTGGGCCTCAAATTGATGTTGTTGGGGAGGGGACCTTGATGCTTGCCCCACCCACCCCCCACTCACCCAAAACCCACTCCCAGTTAAAATCCCTGCCTTGGTCTGAGGACAAGAGAGTACTAGAGTAGTAGAAGCTTTATTTTGCATCTGTGAGCACAAAAATAAAAGTTGAATAGATAATTTTTTTACAGCACCTGGAATAAAATTGCATAAACTGTATTATAATTTGTATCCCCGGGTCATAAAATGTGCCTGAAGGTGCCATCTAGACACCAGATTTTACAACAAATCATTGGAGTGTTACAAGTACCTGTAGCTCCGACATTGGTCATTTCGGGCAAAGTGATTACAGTTCTATCAGGCAAAATACACAATGTGCATGACTGGTATGTTCAACATGGGTGATTGTTAGTTAGAACAAAAATTGAAACTCTATAATGAAGATGTGTCATTTAGGGAATGCAATGGTGATCAGAAAAAAAATCAGGAGAACAGAGGTGATTTATTAAATATTTTACAAGGACATTACCTACCACTACACCTCCTTCCTCCACTTGATGGTGTAAATCCTATAAATGTGATTTATGTCTGAATCAGCATTATTCTTTTATTTACTGCAACCCAGCTTTTAGCAATATTGGACTGTTATTAACAGTACTTCAGTAAAAGTCTAGGTTCTGACAGGATTTTGATACTTGAGAGTTCTTCTCCATGTAATATCCATACCTGGTATGATTACCTGACTTGGAGGGTGAGTCATTGTTTCTTTATTATTATTAAGGAACCAAGGAGATGGGCCAAGGCCTTTAGTGGAATACGCCACCAACGTTGAATGCAGTAGAGGAGAAGATAAATTGAATCAAGTAGCAGTGGTTAGGTGACGCCAAGCTCCAATTTCCAAAGCGTGGAGATTGTAGAAGAATAGGAAGATTAAGAGAAGTAAGGAGTTCCATGGTTTTGAGATCCTGGGGATGCAGGGAAGATGCAGAGAGGAGAAAGAGCATCTAAAATGCCATATTTGGAGGCTAGGGATGAGAAAAGGATCACCTATCAGGAGTGTGAGTGAGGTGCTGGAAGAGTATTCCAGATAGGGGATTAATATTCTATTTGGAAGAACTTATTCCCAGGCCTCTGCCTATGCTGCACGGTAGGTAGTCACAGAGAGGTAACTTAGAGTAAGCTTGAAGTGACTTCTCCATTTTCCCTCACTTCTGGTTTGCACCTCCATCCAGCAACCCAATGAGATTGAGAAGTCGCTGTATGGACAATTCTGGGTGCAAAGCTATACCCTACCACACTTTAATGTAGTATGTTTGCAGATCAATTGGCTCTCTGCCTGGCCATCTCTAACTCTACCATATTTAAAACAAAATTAGTATAAACCGAAATCTGAAATACTTGCAATTAAATTATTTGGATGGCATAGTGGGTTAAAATGCTGTCCTTTTGCCTCTGGAATCTGGGTTTGAATCAAATTCAAACTGTCAGGATGCTAGTTTCCTCTATCTGATAGCTGAAGGGATCCTTTGTGAAATGAGTTTGGGCTCTCTGAATCCAGCTCCCAGTGGATGGGATCCAAAGCACAGAACTGCTCCTAATTTACAAAAAATCAGCAACCTCACTTAGTGAGGCCATCAGGATGTTTACTATGGAAAACATATGGGGTGCAGTAGTGGGTGCTCCTCTGAGTGTCTGGCAAATAACATTAAGGTAAATTTTGCAAGGCAAGGCACCCAGCTTGGAGCCTTGCTCAATGGGAGTGTGGATGTGAGAATTGGTTGTGCTGACCTCCGTGACTGATTCTCTGATCTGCACTCCCCATTGAGCAAGGCTCTGTGGTGCCTTGCAACATTTACCCTATTGTTGGAGAGATTAAGTACAGGGCTTTATTCTGCAGGTGGCTAGGCTATACCTGACCCTTGAATGCCTGGTAGCAGGAGCGTCGCTAGCCATACACAGTCCACACACTTGCGTTTGCTTTTTAATTTACCTCAGCAGTGAAAATTAAGGACTCTGAATAAAGCAAAAATATCATGAGAATTCCTACCCACAGTAGCATATCATCCTTCTGGCAGCAAGAGATAGAAGTGTGGAGGCACTGAAAGGGGTGGGGAGGGGGAAGAGGAGATTGTCAATGGGAACTGAGAGGGGTTGGAAGGTGCCAGCATGAACTGAAGAGGAGCAGGAAGGAGGGTGAAAGATGCCAGCATGAACTGAGGGTAGGGGTGAAAGGGCTAGCAGGAACCGAGGGAAGGGCGAAAGGGCTAGCAGGAACCGAGGGAAGGGCGAAAGGGCTAGCAGGAACCGAGGGAAGGGTGAAAGGGCTAGCAGGAACCGAGGGAAGGGTGAAAGGGCTAGCAGGAACCGAGGGAAGGGTGAAAGGGCTAGCAGGAACCGAAGGAAGGGTGAAAGGGCTAGCAGGAACTGAGGGTAGGGGTGAAAGGGCTAGCAGGAACCGAGGGAAGGGCGAAAGGGCTAGCAGGAACCGAGGGAAGGGTGAAAGGGCTAGCAGGAACTGAGGGAAGGGTGAAAGGGCTAGCAGGAACTGAGGGAAGGGTGAAAGGGCTAGCAGGAACCGAGGGAAGGGTGAAAGGGCTAGCAGGAACCAAGGGGGCAGAAGAATGGCAACTTGAACAGAGGGAGAAAAGAGGGAAGAGTGTTAGTATTAAATGGGAGGGGGAGAGAAGTGTTGGTGTGAACTGAGGGAGGAGAGGAAGAAGGGTGCCAATGTGAATCCGTCATCTTAATAAACAGAAAGATTCACAAATATATAGAGGTAATGGCCTATAACCAATCGCTAAATTTGCATATTATGTATATCTAAATGTTTCAACTGTGATTTTTAGTTTATTAGAAGGAGCTGAGTATTGTAGCATCACAGCGATGGAGCACCCTATCTTGAGTGGAGTGCTATTGGGTACAAAGAACACATTCACTTTCTTTCAAGAGGCATCTTGTTGTGAGTACAGGAGGGATCATTGTAATAATTATATTCTACAGTCAGTGCAGGGCTCCTGAGTATGAGATTACCAGGGTACTCCAGTCATTGCACTGCAGGGCGACTGCGCTCACACTGAACTATTAATCTGTTTCAAAATGCCATAACATTTTCAAAAAAAAGACGGCTGTGCTTTTTCAGTAATTAAAATGTCTATTTAAAGTTCATTATTTCCCACCGTTCTCAACCAAGAAAGGATTATTTAAAATGTATTCAAACTGATCTTTTTGAATAATTACTTTTTAGTCTCCATTTTTAGTACATAATGAAATAATAATCCATTAATTGACTACTTTCGGAACTAATTTATGAGCTTGTAAGGACCAAAAGAAAATGATAATTTCATCAAAATTTTGCCACACGGAGCATTTGAGCAGACACAGAAAGAATAATCCTAATTAATATAGATGCTGTTCCCGTTAGGTATTATCGTATGTCTGTCTTACAAGAGGGAAAAAAAGCCAGCGAAGTGAATTCAGATTTTGAAACTCCTAAATATTTTCTGTGTCTCTGATAATATTCAGTATCCCTCTGCTGCCCCAAATAGGTTTGCCCCTTGGGGGTAGAGGCACCATTCAGTACTGAGTTAGCTGATTTCAGCCACAGTAGGCACCCCACAATTGATTTCAGCGCCTCTGGGCTAGGGAGGGGAAAAGTCAGTCAGGGTTGATTTTTCTCCTCTCTAGCCCACTGACCTTTGCTGGAAACTGGGTGCCATGTGTGTGTGTTAGGCAAGAACTGACTCAAGCTTGGTTGTGATGCCCTATATGGTTGAATATACTGCTGGCATTTACTGACTTAGTTCACGTATAAAGAAGGCAATTTGGGGGAGGGGGACGTTAAAAAGATGTCAGCCAGTGACCATGGAAACCATACCCAAGCAAAAGGTCAGCACTTTTAAGAGATGAGGAGAGAAAGTGGAATAAACACACAAAAAATCATTCTCCTTTCATTGTATAGATAAAACAAATGCAAATGCTATAAATCTAAAATTTTAAAAATGCTGTAAATATATCAACAGGTTGGTCAGCAAATTCTGATGAAGAGTAATTCCCAAAATATTAACCTATCTTTCTCTTTCAGATGCTGACTGACCTGCTACATATTTCAAGCATTTTCTATTTGATTCTAATTTCCAGTATTTGTACATTTTAAAATCTCAATCATTTGATTTGCTGCCATTGTTCTTCCAAGTAAGCCATCCTTGAAGAAGTTCTGTCTTTTTTGTCAAGATTTTCATTTATTTTTCATCCTGTCCCATTGGAATTGTCCCTTTTGTGACCAAACATTTGTTTGAGTTCTGATGAAGGTTCTCACCCAAAATATTAAACTACCAGCCTCTTTCCAGCATTGTTATGCTTTAATTTCCCTTCACTGCAACATAATGGGATCAGGACCCTTTGTAATCATAACTGGAGGGTTCTGTAGCCAATGTGTCTTGTATCTTGTCCTACTTAATTTTTTTTGATCAATTTATCAGTATAATTAAATCAACAAGCATTTTATTTTTGCCCCTCTCTCCTGATGGTTCACTTGCTGGATGCACAGTTTGAGCCCCGCTCTGTGCTGAGTCATCTGATCTCAGTTGGGGCAACAGTTGATGATGCTGCCAATCAGTGTGTGCTATTCTTAAAAGAAACAAACACAAGGAACAGGATATGAAGATTGATCTCCAGTCAAAACAAATCAAGACCAGTAGAAGTTCCTGGGCGTAACTTTTCAGTGGAATAAAATTTGGAGACAGCACGTCAACAACATCATCACCAGGGCATCGGCCAGGCTGGGCCAATTGCAAGTGCTCTGTGGAAAGAAGCATAGGGTCAATCCCAGGACTTTCCTCAGACTGTATAAACCTTATTTCTGGCCAATCCTGGAATATGGGCATCCAACCTGGGCGCACTGAGTCAGAACAAATTAACAGGCTACAAACAATCCAGAACTGAGCAATAAAGGCAGAACATCACCTCCCATGCTTTATTTGCTCAACCTATCTGCACGACGTCTGTGGGACTCCAAACAGTGGAAAAAAGGATCCTGAGAGGTACCTGCACAAGGCAAGGACTAATCCATCATTGTCACTGCCGATAGAGGAAGAGGGACAGAACCCACCCCTGGCACATTTGCAACACTATACTGTCTGTGAACCTACAGTAAGTGGCAGACCTTCGCAACATTCAATGTTCTCTGCAGCCTTGCTCCGCAGCCATGTTCTTCGCAGCCTTCAACATGTCATCAATGACGACGAACACCTCGCTATGGCCATCCCCACACCTCTACTACTCGCCTTTAAACAGCCACCCAACCTCAAACAGACCATCGTTTGCAGCAAATTACCCAGCTTTCAGGAGAACAGCGTCCACGACACCACACAACCCTGCCACGGTAACCTCTGCAAGACATGCCAGATCATCGACACAGATACCACCTTCACACGAGAGGACACCACCCACCAGGTGCATGGTTCATACTCCTGTGACTCGGCCAAAGTTGTCTACCTCATACGTTGCAGGAAAGGATGCCCCAGAGCATGGTACATTGGCGAGACCATGCAAACGCTGCAACAACGGATGAACGGACACCGCGCAACAATCGCCAGACAGGAGGGTTCCCTCCCAGTCGGGGAACACTTCAGCAGTCAAGGACATTCAGCCACCGACCTTCGGGTAAGCGTACTCCAAGGCGGAACTTCGAGACACTCGACAACGCAAAATCGTCGAGCAGAAATTGATAGCCAAGTTCCGCACCCATGAGGACGGCCTCAACCGGGATCTTGGGTTCATGTCACGCTACACGTTACCCCACCAGCGAACAAATGTTATCTGTTTTTAATATAACGGGTCAATTGCTGTCTTTTCCTTCCGGATGTTTCTATGTTTCTGCCTCTCTCGTTCTTTTTTTAAAATTGGCATCTCCACATCATCTGTTTTTTTAGTTCTGGCCGTTTGTATATTCGGTGGCCCTGTAGGTAACACCTGTCTGTCTGAACACTTTGGTTGCCTTGGCAACGGGCAGTTGAAAAGACTATCTGTAATCACCAGGCATTGTTCTGTGATTTATAAATGCGATAGGTTCGAGGATTTCATTTCCACATTCACCTGAGGAAGGAGGAAGCCTCCGAAAGCTTGTGGATTTTAAAATAAAATTGTTGGACTATAACTTGGTGTTGTAAAATTGTTTACAACATTCAATCACAGAGAGGAGTATGATGCAGTGGTCAACTGAGTGACACTGAAGTCCACACACCGGTCAGAATTGACTGCTACAAATTCCAGAATATCCAATGTAAAATGGATGTGAAAAGGATAATCAACCCTGGGTCACCCTTAGCAAGGTCCCAATGTTACTAGCCTGAAGAAATTTACATGCAGAACTACACAGATAGAAAATAACTGGCTGAGGGCTTCACGGCCGGTTAAAGGGAGTTCACGGATCTGGCTTGTTGGCTGTGTTTTGGACAACCATTATAATTGGCCTCAGCATTCCAGGATGAAGAAGGAAAAAAAAATCAACATCAGTTCTTTCTCTATTTGATCCTATTTAAATATTTGAAACTTCCCTTTAGAAAGTTTCAATATCGCTCGCCTAGATCTCCAGTAGGATTATTTTTAAACCTGTAGAAATTTATGTCATGGTTTTACCTTGATCTTTTAGAAAAGAAATCTATATAAACAGTAGCTAAGTAATGATTTCATTAATGGTGTAACTCTGGATTCAGGCTGAACAGAACAAAATCACTAATTGTTTATTTCTTTCATCCTTCACTTTTTAGAAAAATGTTAGGATCTCCATTCACCAGTTGGGTGGTGTCCAACTTGCCCTACGATCCCACAGGTATTATTCTGTGACTCACTGTTGACAGGTACAGGAAAGTGGCTCCATGTAGCTTCTGTTCCTATATTTTTCCCTCTCCTTGTGAGGAAGTTCCTGTCTTCTGTTTGCAGAACAGTTGCCCAGTGGCCCAGTAGATCTATATATAAAAATTGTGGAACTGAGCCATTCAGGAAGGTCTCAGGTTTGATTTCTGGTCTTTGCTGATATCACCCAGGGCAATAGTAAGGGGTGCCACCATTATGTGCAGTGCTCTAAGGGAAGGGAGAGAAAAAAAATCAACCAGGGCTCCTCCTCATTAATCAGTGGTGCCTATGGGAAAATCTGGGTGTTTGGACACTAAGTTATTCCTTAATGAAATAGCCTACTGGCACTCACAGTCTTAACTCATACATGAAGAATGGCCACTTGGTTGAGATACTGGTAATCTGCTGCAACCTTGGAAATTGTACCCAGACTCGGTGCCTTTAGGAGTGATGGGGAAAGGAGAAAATTGGAGGGAAACAGTTGCAGAGTTTCTGTTGCAAATGTAATCCAAGGACTCTTCATATCAGGAGATTTGTATTTTTTATATTTAGAACTATTTTAAAAATGCATCAATAAAATATAATCAAAGGATTAAAGAAAACATAAAGTGTAATTTTTTTCTTCTTGTATTTCTTCGTTGCTAAGATATCAAATATTCCTAGAGTGACTATCCAGCAGGCCTGGGCAGAGGTGGCTGAGAGGGTCAGTGCCAACAGAATCACCCCCGAGACCTGGGTTCAACAAAGAAAGAAGTTCAATGAGCTCACGAGCAGCAAGGGTGAGTTCAGCTCTTCATCTCTCCATTTGCTAATGATTCTTTTCTCTTTCCTTTAGGTACTTCTCAGCAGCACTCTGCAGTTCATATTCGAGAATGTGGTCACCTCCAGGGATGCTGCAGCCGTGCCCTCACAAAAGGAGTCAGTGTCACCAGCCTTTGCAGCTCTGGTTGAAGCTCAAATGGCTGCCATGCAGGCTCTGGACTCCACCATGGAGACCACCTTGGGCAGATTGGTGGACCAAGTAATAGGGGCTTTCAAGGAGTCACTTATCGTCTACAGTCTGCTCTCCCACAGATCAGTGGAAGTGCTGAGCCCCAGCCTCATGGGGCAGTGGCACTATGGGAGCGCATGAGTTGCTGTCTCTCAGGATGTCAGTACATCTGCTCCTTTGCCATCCCCTCAACCAACACCCACAGTCTGCAGTTGGGCCCTCACAGGCTCGACCACCCAGATGTCACTGGCCACGAGCATGTCAAGGGTTCCAACATGAGCAACAGCAGCTTTCCAATAGTTTTGCTGAGGCCATTAAGAGAGCATCTCGTAGGAGTAGTAAAGTTAGTAAACCTTCTTGTAAGAAATCACCATGGGTTGACACTTGGGTGAGAAATGAATTCAAGGCAATTACGGTGCTTGGCATTAAACATATCACCTTAATCACATTTGGCACTTTGGTCTGCAGTGTGGTTTAGTAGCATCTTCTGGGTCTGCACTATCAGTATGTCATTGATATAGACGTTGGCTGAATGATTTCAATGTTCTTTAATTCAGGATTAAGGGAGCGAAACATGTAACAAGGATTGTTAATGCAGACGGGCTTTGTGTACAACCATCCTGTTAAGTTTGTGGAAGGGTCAAATATTGGGGGGATGGTTGAGTGTCGCAGGATCATGACAGCTACCTGGGTATCTTGTACAAACTTGCATTATCCTGTTTCTGTGATCAGAGATGTTACATTAATTGAGTGATAGCCCTTCCTATTCACAAAGGCTGCTGGCTGGAGTTCTGGTGCCCGGATGACAACATGTGTGCAGTCGATGATGCCCTGAGCACAAGGGAAGCCAGCCATTGCTGCAAATCCCGAGCTGTCTCCCGTTGACTGTTGACTGGGAAAAGAGATGTACTAGTTAGCCCTGGGGAACAGGGCATTGGTGACCTGCTTAATGCAGTTGTGTACTGCAGACTGGGATATTTGGGAGATGTCTGCTGTAGCAGACTGGAAGGAGCCAGTGCCAAAGGCTGGGCAAAAATTGATAATGAAGAGGTACTAGAAAGGCTGACTGTACTTAAAGTAGATAAATCACCCGGTCAAGATGGGAGGCATCCTAGGTTGCTGAGGGAAGTTAGGGTGGAAATTGCAAAGGTACTGGCCATAATCTTCCATATATCCTTAGATATGGGGGTGGTGCCAGAGAATTGCAAATGTAACACTCTTGTTCAAAAAGGGGTGTAAGGATAAACCCAGCAACTATAGGCCAGTCAGTTTAACCTCGGGGGTGGGGAAACTTTTAGAAACGATAATCCGGGACAGAATTAACAATCACTTAGACAAGTGTGGGTTGATTAGGGAAAGCCAGCACGGATTTGTTAAAGGCAAATCAGGTTTAACTAAACTGATAGAATTTTTTGATGAGGTAACAGAGAGGGTAGATGAGAGCAATGCAGTTGATGTAGTGTATATGGACTTTCAAAAGGCGTTTGATAAAGTGCCGCATGGTAGGCTTGTCATCAAGATTGCGGCCCATGGAATAAAGGGGGCAGTAGCAACATGGATGCAGAATTGGCTAAGTGACAGTAAACAGAGAGTAGTGGTGAACGGTTGTTTTTCGGACTGGAGGGAGGTGTACAGTGGTGTTCCACAGGGGTCAGTGCTGGGACCACTGCTTTTCTTGATATATATTAATGACTTGGACTTGGGTGTACAGGGCACAATTCCAAAATTTGCAGATGACACAAAACTTGGAAGGGTAGTGAACAGTGAGGAGGATCGTGATAGACTTCAAGAGGATATAGACAGGCTGGTGGCATGGACGGACACATGGCAGATGAAATTTAATGCAGAAAAATGCAAGGTGATGCATTTCGGTAGGAAAAATGAGGACAGGCAATATAAACTAGAGGGCACAACTCTAAAAGGGGTAAAGGAACAGAGAGATCTGGGGATATATGTACACAAATCATTGAAGGTGGCAGGGCAGGTTGAGAAAGCGGTTACAAAAGCATATGGGATCCTGGGCATTATAAACAGAGGCATAGAGTACAGGAGTAAGGAAGCCATGATGAACCTTTATAAAACACTAGTTCTGGGCACCGCACTTTAGGAAAGATGTGAAGGCCTTAGAGAGGATGCAGAAGAGATTTACTAGAATGGTCCAGGGATGAGGGACTAGAGCTGGAGAAACTGGGGTTGACAGGAGATTTGATAGAGGTATTCAAAATCATGAAGGGTCCAGACAGAGTAGATAGAGAGAAACTGTTCCTATTGGCCGAAGGGTTAAGAACCAGAGGGCATAGGTTTAAGGTGATTGGCAAAAGAACCAAAGGCGACAGGAGGAAAAACATTTTTACACAGCGAGTGGTTAGGATCTGGAATGCACTGCCCAAGGGGGTGGGTGGAGGCAGATTCAATCATGGCCTTCAAAAGGGAACTGGATAAGTACTTGAAAGGAAAAAATTTGCAGGGGTACGGGGCTAGGGCAGGGGGAGTGGGACTAGCTAGATTGCTCTTGCATAGTGCCGGTGCAGACTCGATGGGCCGAATGGCCTCCTTCTGTGCTGTAACTTTCCTAAGATTCTATGAAAGGGCTGTAGTGACTTTTGACAATCCCTGGATCAGCAGGCAACAGATTCTCTAGCAGGAGGCTGCAGCGGTCTGCAACAGCTTACATGGAGAAGTGCAGCCTCCTGATGCACTGCTCTTAACATATATATAAGAAACTCATGGCCTGTACACCCTATGTGCTGGGTATGGGCTCCTACGCGCAGCCCCCCACCACCTGCTGTCTTTTAATAAGCACAGCTGCTGCTGATGCTTGTTGCTGAGACTGCTGCTGCTCCTCTTGCTCCACCTCTTCCTACATCTGAATGAACTTGGCAATAATAACAGCCATTATAAGCAGATAGAGCTTACTTGGGGTAAGTAAGGCAATAAATATCAGAAAGAAGTGAACTGGAAGCTGGAAACTCTCCCGGCAATCCAAACAGCACAATAGCACACAGATCCTATGATTCAATTACCTGCAGTTGAGTGTCCCTTTAAATACTGCTTCAGTGGCTCAGAGAGACCATTGCCACCAGATTTTACTGGCAAGTTGGGTGCTGGGTGGAGCTTCCCCAATTTCGCATTGAAATGGCATCGGGGTTCCAGTTATGTCATAGAACTTAGCTTTGCATGTATTCATGAGGCTCACACCTGCCTCTGGCGGGCGCCTCGACCCGGCAAAACTGAGTGGTTAAAATGGCAGCCAACGGGAATGGAGCGCTAAGTACTCTACAGTGATTTTAACCGCCCGTCTGCCCTATTCCTGCCAGGCAGGCAGGGGTAAAATGACCCCTCAAGTACCTGGAGTAGTCAGGTTGTAGACAGCTCACTTGGTGTTTTAATGGGTAAAGTACTATTTGGTGTGGCATTGAGCCATTCGGGCCAGATTCAGTCCCTGATATAACTGATCCCAGACAGGGGAAGTAGTTGGGGTGCTACAGTTGGTCTCAGGATAGGGCGAAGAAAAATTCGCCAGGGATCCCCCTCTTGATTGCTATTTAGTAATTCCTATTGTGTACGTTCAGATGTCAGGTGTGGTCAGAATCAGGCTGGCCTGTGCGACTCTCTACACGCTGTATGAGCCCACTCATGAAGAATCGCTATTTGGGCAGGATACAGGAGGCCACCATTGTCTGTTGAACTGTACCCAATATAAGTGAATGCCTTCAGAAAAAAAAGAGAACTATTAGGAAGTGAAAAAAAAGCTAAAACCAAATAATAGATTTTTTTGAGTGCAAGTTCTTTATAAGCTTCTAGTTGATGCAGCATTTGAGAAAAGTCAAACTGCTGACTTTTTATTCTCTTCGTATCCTAAAGAGTTCCGCTGAATTAAACGTTTACCCTCCATCTGGAAAACCATGTCCTGTGCTGGCGACAAGCACAAACTGACAAGAAGGGGGCTTTTGATGTGCATGATAAGGGGTTGTCTGCTAGTCCATTGTGCTACTGTCATTTACTGTACTCCTTTCCCCGGTATGGGGTAGTGTCCAGAGGAGTCAGAGGGTCCACTCTGAGCTGCTCACTGTGGCACCAGCCACTTCAAACACTATCTCATGAATAGGAACCATTTGACCTTTGACCACAACCAGCAGCTAAATTGGCACACAAAGAATTGCAGTAATTTGTATCGTTTCAATTAGTTGCTATGTGGCAAAATGGGGGAGGTCGTGACTTTTCATGATGATCACTGCCTTTGGCAAGCCGAACATCAATGTCCTATCAGTCTCGAAAAAATACTTTCACTTCATAAATGCGACTTCATAAACAAGGCCTTGATTGTAGAGACACAACAGAGAGAATTATCTCCGCCAGATTTTACTGAACGGAAGATGACATAACTTTTGTCGGTAATGAGCTTTCTATAAAGTAACTGGTTGATGGATGGCATTTAATAACGTTGTTTGAATGAGTCAAGTCAATCTGTCACCATGCAAAAGTGGTGAGAAAAGGCAAGTTTGTGTAAGCACACTGTTGTCCCTGTAGCACAGACAATTTTCCTTGTTTTCCCCCCAGTTTGTTCAACGCACCAAAATTCTTCATTTCTAAAATCAATGTTACCATTGTTGGATAGCCAGCACAAAAGAATTTCCCAATCATAAATGGACTGGCCAAAATGTATAGATTTGATTATGAGAAATGCTGGCTTGTTTATCGCCCTCTTGAAGAAAGAGCGACTTGTTCCTGTGCTCGGACAATGGGTGTGTATAAATGCCTGTGAAACTTAGTGAACTCAAGAGAAATAATTCAGGCCTTTTATTCAAAAAATGTTTTTCATGTCTTCCTCCACATCTGCAAATATCTTCTCTTTCCCTTGATCCCAGCCAAGAATTGGTAAAGGGGGGTGGGGTGGGGGAGCCAAATGTTTTTCACTTGACTCCACAAAGTTAGGCACGTACTGAAGTTTTGCTATTTGGTTTTTCTTGTTTTTCAAATTAAAACAAAGGTTTCCTTCTCTCTTGTCACAAGCTATTAGCCGCTGCAAAGTTTGGTATCACAGTTCTTTTTCCCTTCACCCGGCATGTGTAGTAGACTCGACGGCGTGTGGAAACTAACACAGGCACTGTGCTGTGACCGTGTCACCCACAATCAACCCACACTGCTGCAGAAATTAATCGTGACAGTAAGCAATATTTCCAACATTATTGGAAGAGAAACCTAATATTTTGAGACATCAGGGATCTACGAGCTAGTGTCCATCAAGTGCATGCCTTGCCGTTTGGACTCTGCTTGGTCTTTAACCCTTTAATGGACATTTATGTCTCTAGGTAACACATCCTACAATTCTCGATGGCCTCAGTAGCATGTAAGCATTGAGTGTTTCAACCTACGTGGCATTGAATAAACCTCAACTATTACTGAAATTAAAAATAGAAACAGTTCCAAGAGACTATAGAAAATGAACAGGCCTATATACATTTAAATAATTTTGGTTAATCTAATAGAATGCACTATTTGTAATCAAATTGGACTGATTTACAAAGAATATACAAATAACCTGCTTGAAGTACCACTGTCTTCATGAAAAAATGACCAAACATTGACAAACCTTTTTTTAAGGGAAAGAAGAGGAGCCATTTGTTATTGTCACCACAATGGCGTGACATGCAAGTGATGTGATGATGAGGTTCAGCGGGATTTCCGTCCTTGTGTCACTCCAAACACTTTCCCCCACCTGCACAATGAAATCCCGTCATTTTGATCTCATCTGGGCTTCCTGCTTGAGAAAATGAGCAATTAAATTCGTTAAACGCTGAATGAAAAAATAACTGCAGTATATTAAAAACTACTGTCATGTACTGTGAGCGTCTGGCTGTTTAGTGTGAGGCTAATTACAGTTTACATAATCTAATTCTCTTATTACCAGTAACAAACCCATTTTCTAATCATTCCTTTACACAGCATGCTTGGCTCTGTTTGCTGCCTATTGCCTCTCCCTGCGGAGAGCACCAAACCCTTAATGACAACAACATTTCAGATCATGAAATCTCTTTGAAATGCATCTGAGACTCGGCACAAAAACATCTGCAGCGGCAAGATGTAGTGTTGCTTACCCATTAACTAATTTGTTTATAGATCTTCAAATACTTACAACACATCAAGATCAACAGCACCATTAGTCTTGACATATTTAGATGCAGCACAGAGTTGAAACCTTCATTAGTAATCACGGACCATTCGTGCCTGTAAAACTTTATGGTTTACTTGTAGATTTAAAATGTCTTTCTTCTGCACTGAAATTTTTATCAAATGGAACGGTTTAGAAAAACAAATGTAAGTATTTATTCTCCCCCCACCCCCACCCCCCTGCAATGTTTTCTCCTTCTCTCTTGAAGGCACTGAGCCATGCCAGGGTACGATTCCATGACAGGTGCCTTTGCTCCTGCTCAGAAAAGCAGGTTAAAGTAGAAGATGACGGGATCCAGGTGGGATGTCGGCAGGTAGGTCAATCGGACAATTTTAACCAACCACATCAGCCCCGCAGGGTTAAAATTGCCCCTCTAATGTCTGACTGCTTCTTCATCTTCATTCCTTTTATTTTTCACCTCCAACATCAGGCGTCCTCCTGTGTGGTAGCAACCATAATGGCCACACACAGCAAATGATCTTCAACACCCACAGACAACACTCTGCAGAAGTGAACTTGTTCATGGATTTCTTCGCCAATGGGAGCAGGTTAAAAAAAATTGCCTTTTCTTAGTTGGCTGATGCCATCCGCAGGCACTGGTGGGGATGCCACCATTGGCCTTGATGCCCTTGCACTATGAAGGAAAAAAATCATCCAAGGTTTCCACTCCTGATCACTATCCCATTGATGCCTGATGGAACGTGTGCGTGCATGTGCGTGTGTGTGTGTGGACACCTGGCGAGGACAGGATTGGGCTTAGTGGTGATGTCCCACATGGTTGAATAGCCTGCCGACACTTATTATCCAGACTCGTACATCAGAACTGGCCACTCACATATGATGCTGGAGTGCAGCTGTGTCCTGCAATCTGTATGCTGAGATGAGTGAGCACATTCAGAAAAGGAGGGAAAAAAATTGGATAGGAAAATCATTCAAAAAATTATGAATATAAGGCGACATTGCTCTCATTTTACATCCTGTTCACATCAGGGAAAAATCTCTAGCAGTTTGAAATCATCACTTTATGCTCAATGCAACCCCAGTCATAAAACCAAATAAAGATATCTAATCTGATTCATTAGCAACAGAATACACATGCAATAACATTATCCTATAAAATGTTACAGTAAAACTGACTAATGCTCACTGAAGCTGGTTCCTGTATTAAAAACAAATGAATATTGCTGATAAATTTTACATTTCTTCATAATGATTTTTTTTGGGTGAGGGGTTATTTTCTCAGCGGTCCTCTTGCATTTCCAGGTCACAGGTACAGTAGGATAGTGGTTACGTTACTGGACTAGCAATCCAGAAATCTAGCCTAATAATCCCGAAAACATGAGTTGAAATCCCACCATGGCAGTTTAAGAATTTGAATTTGGAGAATCTGGAAATAAAAAGCTGGTGCCAGTAAAAGTGACCGTAAAAACCCCAACTGGTTCATTAATGTCCTTCAGGGAAGTAAACTTGGTCCTTACCTGATCTGACCTGTATGTGACTCCAGTCCCACAGCAACATAGTTGACTCTTTGCTGCCCTCTGAAGAGGCCTAACATGCCATTCAGGGCCACTAGGGATGGGTAATAAATGCTGGCCAGCGATGTCCACATCCTGAGAATCAATGAAAAAAACAATACGCCATCTGGGAGGAATGGGTGATCTGCTCCCAGACCTCTGCAGAAGTTTGGGCCATCTCAATCCAGTATCTAGTGGGAATGAACCCAGAGCACAAAAGTCCAACTAATTTGGTACTTACTTGACAGTCTCATTCAGAGAAGGCACAAGGATGGCTAGTGTGGAGAATGGAACTGTCACAAGAGTGCAGGAAGGATGGTCTTCTGAAGTTCAGATTGAGGAATAATAATAGTCCGTCTCTTATCTATCATCTTAAATTTAAAACTTACTATTTCAATTTAGTTTAAAATAAACTTCTCCCCATATTATTTGTAACCATATACAAGAGTTTGGAGTGAACAACTACCTTTAGTTCTATAGCTATAGCTGGCTGTTTGTGACTTAGTCCTGACACCCAAACTATCTGAGCCCTTAGATATCAGACTATAGCTGACTGTTAGGTATCATTGTTCTAAGCCACATATCCATTTAATGTATATGAACCACTCAATTCCTTGATTAGATTCCAGCTTGTCATCATTCTTGGGTGTCCATTAGTGTACATATAAACCATCCAAACCCTTCAATTAGATTTCTGTCTTGATCTCACTACTGGTATCCTAGATGTATATTCTATCTCTATAAACCCAGTGTCATTTTCATCACAATGGTGTGACATGATAGTGATTTAGTGATAGATTTATCTTGTTGCATCATGTGTTTGGAACAAGATAAATCTATCAGAGGTATAAAAGGTTTTTCAACAAAAATGTAGACAGTACCCCTTTAAAACAGTAAAAGCAAAAAATGCTGGCATACACATCTGTAAAGAGAAATTACAAGCTATGACATTTCAGATGTGTACCCTTCATAAGAACTGAAGATTAAGAAACAGAAAGAGAAAGAGAAAGAAAGAAAATAATTCACATTTATATAGCATGTTTCACATCCTCAGGATATCCCAAAGCACTTCAAAGCCGATGAATTACTTTTGAACTGCAGTCACTGTTTTTACATAGGCAACATGGCAGCCAATTTGAGCACAGCAAGGTCCCACAAACAGCAATGAGATAAATTACCAGTTAATCTGTTTTTGGTAGTGTTGGTTTGAGGGAGAAATGTTGGCCAAGGCACCAGGAGAATTCCCTGTTCATCTTTGAATAGTACCATGGAATCTTTTACATCCACCTGAAAAGGCATTCGGGGCCTCAGTTAATGTCTCATCCAAAAGGCACACCTCTGAGAATCCAGTGCTCCCTTAGTGCTGCACTGAAGCAAGTATTTTAGTAAGATTGGAAATAAGAGAGAAAATTGGGTTGGGGACGGAGAGGAGATAGACTCAACAGATACGTCAATCACAGAGAGGGAGTTAAAGAGTTGAATGACCTGCACACAGACAGTCTAAAAAATGTTGATTTATATAATATAAAGTTACCTGAAAAGTTACAAAAATTAGGCACCTTAAATATAGGCAATTTTTAAATTGTTATTTTTCCAAAATTTTTGTTATAATTTGTAGCTAGTCCAACTAAATGTTTGGAGAAATATTAAAAATTAATATTATTTACTTGAGCATTTCTTATAGAAAGCAGATAGATGGAGGCAGAGGGGGCTTTTCCTTTTCCCCTTCCCAGCCAGTGCTAAGTGTCCAAAGGAGCTGCAACAGGCTGTGAGTGAAGAAACCCCCTTCAACTGGGAACTGTTCCAGGGCATGAGGTAGTTTGGTGCAGGTGCTACTTCTGTTTTTGCTTAGCAAGTAGCTGGCTGGTCCCAGCACGTCCTCTGACTGGTGCCTACAGAGGGCTCTTTGCACTAATGCTCAGTGATCAGATGGCATTGAGGACACGAGCAATATCAACAGCTACATGCCTATACCCCTCTGGCACACCTTGAAGCTGTGGAAACTGCATCGCGAACCCTTCGGGTGGAAATGGGGCTGTGTCATGCAAATGGTCCAGGCCCGGACATTTCTGCAGACTCCTCCCTGTCTGGTACCCAGCAGGGGGCCCAAGAGGAAAATTGGTGCTAAGAACTTTTGCCGGGCTCCACCAGGACTGACAGCCCAAGTAGCCATTCTTCACATATGGGCCTGGACAGGGATCATCAGCAGGATACTTAACTACAAAAGGCATCACAGCTAAATCCGATGATGCTCTCACCCACATACATACACACACACATTCCAGCAGAGGTCACTGAGCTGTAATCATGAGCAGTTGATTTTTTTCCCTTTCCTTAGCTTAAGGAAATTGAGTACAATAGTAGCACCTCACCACTGCCTCAAATGAGAGCAGCTAACCCAATGTAGACCAGGTATAGAACCAAAATCCTCCTAGCCTCTATATGGTACTTTTACCTGTTGAACTGTAAGGGAACCCTCTACATGGACCAAACCTATGTGGGCAAGGTGGTTAGAATTTAGAAGAGAAATTTCAAAGTGATGGGGAAGAAAGGCTGAATTCCAAAGTATGGAATTAAGGTGGCTTAGACCATTAAAGGGTTGACTTTGTTGCTTGTATCTTTTTTACAGTCTTTGATCCAGATGTTTGTAGACACAAAACTTGAAAGAATTATCTTGGGCTTAAACAAACTTTCTGCAGCCCAGTTGAAACTCTAATGTCCTAACAGTTATATATGGGCGTTTGCAGAATATTCTGTAAGAAAAATTTACAAAGACTGACTTTTTCTGCTCCTTCCTACAAAGCATTCAAACTTCTACAATTCAACACAGCTGCCCCAGAATAGTCAACAGAAGGTCCATTGTCCAATGAATCAACCATGAGTGGGTGTGAATGACATTAACCCTTTAAACAGACGTATCCCATAGCCTTCTTTTTACTTAACACTGAGGCGTGTTTGTGGCCATCTCTGGATTGTATCTGGCATGTTACAAGGAGGACACAGGAATAATGGGAATCATTCAAATCCTAATTAGCCACATCCTTGGAATGATGGGATGTAATGTAAAAGAGCAAACACACAAAAATGTTGTTTTTTGTTGCAACAAAGAGCGTTTTCAGAGGAAAAAATGGGCATTTTTATACTCTGACTCATGTCTACTACATTCTATCATCTTTTCATCTTGTATATTATTTATTAAGTTCTAACAATTGTATTGCCATGGCCTGAAGCAACTGCTCAAATAAACGGTTTTTGTAAATCAAATATGTTGCAAATTTTTTTCCAGAGACACATTTGAGTTTGTAATTCTTTTCTCTTGGTCTTTGTGGTTTGTTATTTCCATTTAAGGTTGTTTTTAAATGATGTTCTTCAATGGCTCAGAACTGAATCATACAAAATAGGAAGGTCTCAGAATCTCATTCCTCAAGTCTGCTAAGGTGACTGATCTCAGCTGGGCTAGCATTTGGGGCACAACAATTGGGCTCAGCATCACTGGGATAGGGAGAGAATAAAAATCACTGGGTTAGGGAAGGAAAATAATCAGCCATATCCCCCTCTCTCTATCACTATTCAGTGACCCTTGCTGAAACCTTGCATGTTCAGATATCGCACAGTTGTGATCTTTCCCCCTCCCATAGTCAAATAGCTGCCAACACTCATTGCCCAGGCTAAGATGTGAAGCATGGCATTTGGGTAAGTTAGTACAAGGCTATCAGCAGCTGTGGAACCAGACCCCATTATGAGTCTTCAAGAGAGGAGCCATAAAGCAAAAAAAATTGGATGGAAAACAGTGGGGGGGGGAATGATAAATTAAAATGTTATTAATAACCTGAATGACATGTGCTGTAGAGACAAACACTTTCAGCAGGTGAAGATGGAAAATATTCTGTTACATTCATTGTGTGTTTAACATAAAGGTGTTAAAAGGTTTGAAGGATAAACAAGCAGGCTCTCTGAGGTAGACCTGAGATTGTTTAGTAGGGTCATCAACAAAGAATAATAGGTGGGTTGGGAATGATTAGAAGAAAATAGTCTCATTTAGTGATTCGAACGACATCCTAAACCGCGAGAGGTTTGTTGTCACCAGAACTCTGGGGATAGAATTACTTTCACTGCGACCACTCTAGTCTGTTATTTTTAATAATATATTCTTGTATACAGCCGTGGTTTTTTATACACAAAAATTTAATCGGATCTGTTTTTTCTGTGTAGAAACAATTTTTGGCATGAAATGCCAATGGGCTAGACTCAGTTGCTGCTTGATGACAATTCACTGAAAGATTATATCTGTGCTTTAATCATTGCTAGATCACTAGACTTTAATCTGACATAGAATACTGGTAAATAGCACACCTTATGCATTATATAACACTCCTCTATATGTTACATATATGTTGCTCTATATAATATATAACACTATTGTATACATTATGTAACACTATATAATAATAGCACTACTCTGTATATTACATAGAACACAACACACAATTTACAGTGAGTTACTGCTTTCTAAAACACTGAGACTGTCTCAACTCTCAAACTTGCTAATGGCTGGCAGCAATGTCCAGAGCATAATTCTTAATAATATTCAGAAACTCAGTAATTTCTTACCCTTTCTACTTTCTATTTACCAATTACAAGATTTTTTTTCCCATTTTGTTTTTTCATGGCAGACTGCAGCAGGCAGCAAGATCCCATTTGTGTAGCATGTGATTAGATTAGAAGTGAAAGCGGGATTTAAGTTTACAAGGTAATGCTAGGAAATATCACATCTTCTCGGTGTACCTGTACCGTGGCAGACAACTGCCTACGTTAGAACTGGTGCAGCAGCAGACCTCGTTGTTATGGTTACAAATCACTCCCCAATTAAAAATGAATAAACGACAGAGCGATTTATTCAGGTCTGGAAGGATTGAAATGATCATGGTGGAGACATTCTGCTGTTAGGAACAAGACTTATTCCACCACGATCAGAGACAGACTGTTGCTAATACAATCACAACAGCCTGTGTTTAAGCTTCTTCCTTTTTACTAATTTTCACCTGCAAAGTCAACATACTTGCCAATTCACATGATTTTCTACAATCATGTGATTTCTCTTTCATGAGAATTAGCTGTGTGTGTCACTTTGCATACACATGGAGACACGTCAGGTGTGGTCTCCAGTCTTTACTCTCAGCTCCTCCCCAATACAGTACTGCATTCAAATGATCTAAAAATAATTGTAAAACCCAATTGAAAGCAGGAGCTCCTCTGATGTGAGTGACTGCACTACCCAGTGTGCCACAGAGTTATACAACCAGAAAACTCCCAAGTTCGATGCTTGATCTGTGCTGAGTTAGTTGATCTCAGCCAGGGCAATGACAGGAAAGTTATAATTGAGCTCAAGGCTTCTGGGATGGAGGAGGGTAAAATCAATCAGTGTGGTCAGTACCCGAGAACTATGTCCCAGTGTAAGTTAGAACCTTCAGGAAAGGAGGGCGTAAAACTGAGGATATAAATAAAGAAATAATTTACAACTAGAAAAAGTAAGTAAAAAATCAGTAAGAGGCAAAAGAGTTGATTTTTCTGGTTTAGAATCAGGCCCCATTAACAAGATTCAAGTGTCCTGGAAGTTGGGCATCCAGCAATCTTGCCTGGTCCCTGTTGGAAACCCCCCCTCACTCTGCGATTTTCCATTTAGGCCTTATACTTGCATAATTTGCCTGTGCGCATGCTGCGTGTTAAAAAGGGATTTTGGTGCCTGAAAGTAATTCCTGATCTTTGAGTGTTAAGTGTAAGCTGTACGAGAAAGGCAGCTGTTAAAGGATTTATTTTAAAGTTAGATTTTCTCGGTTGGACTTTGACTATTTCTTGGGTCAGAACCCGAGGAAGTGTTTCTGTTACTAGACAAACAGTTTGTTTCATAAATCACAGAGAAATAGACTTTAAAGAAATTATGAAGATCTTTAGAAAAAGAGGGGATCTGTAAAGTGGCTCCCAGAGTACCAGCCTTCACTCCACCTCACCGAGCACCAGGGCAAGCTACAAAGACCAGACTTTTTGACAAGTTAACGTGAAATGAATACTGGTGGTTGTTTTGACAGTGCCCCAATGTCAGTACATTGTTTTTCATGCTTTAAGTGTTACAGGATGAAAGAAGGTATTTGCCTGCACCTTATACTGCACTAGCAGAAAGAAACTTTCTGTGAACAAAGTGGTAATAAAGTAAACCCAATTTATTGTCCTGCAAATGCTCAGTGTTTTTTTACTCCAGTGCTTTCCTTTGGTGTTTTTTTCATTCTACATCGTAATTTTGTGGTCTTTTTAGGTGCTTCCCCTTGGCAGGAGTAAGTGAGGTGGCTAGCTGCTGGGTGCCAGTGGGTGTTTCTTGGGATTCAAGTGGCCTTGGACCTCTTTGTGCTGGATTATGAGATGACCCTGCAGCTGATGCTGCTATGTTTGATGTTGCAGTGGCTACCTGGTTCTGCCTGCTTTCTGGCAAAGCTTCTGTCACCCAAGGGGTAGGGGCTGGATGAGCCAGATGTGATTTTGCCTTGCGAGACAACAGTCTCATCCCAGCTGCTGGGTACGTCTTCAACACGTGTATGGGAATAGACCTCTGGGCAGCTCTGAGGGCAGTGGTATGTAATGGATGACCAGATCCAGTCCTCTAGCATGTTCAAAGCCTGTTGTAGATTGGAGCCAAGGACTCGACAGCAGTAGTGTGAGCATTCATGAGAGATACTTCAACTGGCTTAGGACCTCTGTCACTGGGGGCTCCGCTGCAGATGCCACTGTAGTTGCCACATGCTTCATGATAGACTGTAGTCATGTTCAGTGATCATCCGCAACTGCATGCAGGTGGCTAGTAGACTCTTCCAAAGTTGTGGTCAGATCTTGCAGATTGCAGTGTGCATTGTCAAATGACTGCATAAAACATTGGTACTCAGATAGTAGCATCTGTTGTATGCAGGCCTTGTGACTTGAAAATCACTAAACTTGGTAGATAAGGAAGGGCAAGCTGGCTGTCTGACTAACAGCTTCCAGCTCCTCTACTCCCCCTGCTATCTGCTGCTGTTCACTCAAGCTCTGTGATCTGCCCGGTACTCTCTCCTCAAACTCAATATCCATATTTCCTAAGGGTGGATTGCTGTGCTGGTGTTTGTGATGAGTCGATTAAGTGATGCAGGGTGCTGTGATGTGCTGGCCTCTTGGGAGGTACCAGAACCGGTTGGTTCCTGTAGGATGCCTTTAGAAATAGAAGATGAAGATATGTTAGAATGCTGGCTGCATGACATATGTTCAAAAATTATTTACGAGGCAATATACTGTGGGACATAAGGGCTGATTTTGTGGTCAGGCGCACTAGTAGTGTCAATTGGGTGAGTGGGGAGGGCACGGAGATGTTTCTTGCCCAATGCACAGGCCATGCCATTTTCTGGGCAGGCCATGTTTTTACCACAGAGGGCTATGACACTTTTCTTGCAATAGTTTCATTATGGGATAACAAATTATGTTAATTACTTGGTGGTGCCATTTCCTGTACTTAGCCACTATTTTCCCTCTTGTGACCAGCTGCAATTTAAGTTAACACGAACATAATTCTGGAGATCAAAATTCTGTTGAGCGTATCTCTCTTTGTTTTGGAGAGGGAAGAGGACGCATGCGAGGGAGGTATCTTTACACCTGAGGCAGTCTTGCTACACTCACTCATACCCAAAGACCTATGTCTACAGACTGAGGTGTCAAACATGTTTCCCAAACATGTCTGAGGAGATCTGTTTCATATGGGAGGCAGTCACAGAAATATGCCATCTCCTTGAGTCAGACCTTTGGACAAGTTCCACAACAGAGACAGCTATACCGGTGGCTGTCAAGATGATCAGAGACATGGAAATCTATACTATTGGATCCTTTCAAGCAATAGCAGGAGATATATGCTAAATTACGCAACCAGCAGTACACTGATACATCAAGCAGGTGACACATGGTTTGTTTGCCGGAGCTAACTTCTTCATCCATTTCCCCATAGAAAGCAGACAGCAGAATAAAAGAGCAGAGCACTTTTTCCTTGTGGCCAATCTCATCGCAGTGCAGGTCATTATGGATGGCATGCAATTACTCAGCCTTCATGAACAAGAAGGGATTCTACTCCATTAAAATGCAGCTGGCCTTTGAATATAGACACAGAATTATGCACGTGAATACTTACTACCTTGCTGGGAGTCATGACGCCTTTATTAAATGGCAATCTATGATGCTGCCATTATTTGAAGGGGCAGGAAAACCGAACAGGCAGCTCCCTGGGACCAATGATGTCCTCTTCGGCCCTGGCTTATGATGCCATTGCGATAACCAGAGTCAAGAATGGAACAGTGATATATGATTACACATGTGACTACCAGCATTATGGCCAAAGATACTATCAGAATGTTAAAACAAGGGTTTAGGTGTTTGGATAGGTGAGGTGGGGGAGTAGCCTTACCTCGGCTGATCTTGTGTGGTTTGCAAGCTTTTTCTGTGTTTGGAGTAGGTCCTCTGGATGGTTAACACAGCATTGACACAGAGCACTACCTCCTCTCAGGCACAATAGACTTCTCTCCTGCTCCATTCTCGTACTTGTAGCCTTGAGCAAGTGTAGCAAAGCTTTTTAGCACCAAACATGCAATCTTTACACAGCTGCTACTAACCTTTGAACTGGATTACACCCTGGGAGCTCACTGTAAATATGTAGTAATGCCTGACTCGAGAAGATTCATTGGTGCCATCCTTGCACAACTTGGCCAAGCACAACACTCACACAGCAGCATCCCTGCCACCTCTAAGCTCAGATTGGAAAATTGTTCCTACAGAGATTAGTGAACGAGTTTTCTTGTAATGTTGAATTCTTTTCCTGCTCCCTCAGTTTCACAAAATGGATCATGCATTTTCACCCTGACTTTCACAAGATAAAATTTTTTGAAAAACAAGAACAAACATAAACTGAAATTGAGGAATATGCTCAATGCGTTCTTCACCATGACCATTTTTTCTTCTCTGCTCCTGAAGGAAGTGATTATTTCCAAAGGCTCCCACCACCCTTTGATATCTCAAGTAGTTATTCATGTATTAACTTAGATAATGAGTATTGGTAGGTTATTTGCCCATGACAAGCCTGATCCTATCCTTCTGACATTCAGACACTTTCCAGCAGGATAACAACAGAGATCAGGAACAGGAGCCTGTGCTGATTTTTTCAATCCCCAACCCAGGGAGCACAGTGGCCAATTATAGCATCTTCAAACATCTGCTAACTCAGCCCAGGCAGGATTTGAATCTGGAACCTTCCGTGGTCTACATAGCTCCATTCTACATTGGGTGGTGTCTTTTATCGATTTAGCTGTCACGGGAAGCCTTAAATAAGCATCTGTGAATAAGCTTCACTGCAAGTATGGATATTGATATTCAAATATAACTGGAGCTAAGGTATTAGCAATTGTTGAACAATGCAGGATTGAATGGTAGTGATGTAATACTGGGTGAATGCATAATGCTGAATTTCAAGCTAGTTGATTTTGAACTGAAGACTGTGCATAATTGTACACCCCCTCACACATTGTTATTACAGAGTCCTTTTGTTTGGATAACTGGTCACTTTGAATAAACACAGTTTATGCAAACAACAGTTTGCAGTGTTATTTTGAAAAACAAATTTCCATAGATGTTTTAAATGGTACATAAATTCTCTGTGCAACAGTCCATGCAATAAGCCCAACATTAGAAACAGTCCTTTTAAAAACTCCTGCAGCAGGGAATAATTCAAATGGAGTGTTGCGTTTATGTTCTGAAATTGTGCACTAATATAAAGTACTTTCTGTACATTGTTTAACCAATGCTACATCTCATACTGAACGGTCAAATGTTGATGTTAAGGCTTTGTTACGCACCTTCTTTTCAGCAGGTTGCTGGATGTTGATCAGTCTAAAAGTACTGAGGCCAGTTATGTAGCCCACTGCCAAAACAGCTGACATCAGCTAACTCAGTAAAGATCAGGGGTTGACACTAGGTCCTTCCTGGTCCAAATGGTTGAGTAACACACCATGCGGTGCATTTACCAACTGACCATCCAGGGGAACTGCCAATCTTTTTCTTCTACTAAATATATTAAAGAGGCATTTTCTTTATAAAAGAATACAGTGTTTGGCAAGCACTGACAATGTAACAGATTGTGTCAAACACACCATTGAAAGGTGAAATCGATATCCTCTTACTCGTGTGCGATGGAATCATGCCAAAACGAACATCATTGCTGTTCAGTCATTCTCCCTCCCAATGCCCTGTTGCTGCTCCAAGGGTGTCACTACTGGGTTACAATTCACTATACACCTCCCAGCAACCGGCTAAAGAAGGCATTGGTAGGGGTCTCATTGCAGGCTAACCCACCCTCCTCAGCACTAGATCCACTGGACCCACTGGGACTTAAAAAAAATAAAGAAAAGCAGGAGTATGTTCCCTTTGTTGACAGGTCAATAATCCAGAAAAGAATCTGTGGGCCAAAAATCTGCGGCCCTTCCATGGCACTTCCATTGTAGCTTCGACAGGAATGCCAGAAGGGTTGTAAATTATGTCAGAGATTCTGGGATGGCCTGCTGGAGGTCACAGCCTCCAGCCACCCCAAATAGGGCCATTGGGGTAAGAGGGAGCAGGGGCTGAGGGGCGAGGACTCCCTACATTGAGGAGTTCCTGCTTTCCTGGCTCTCGGAGGTTGGCTGAGACCAGGCATATCAAGCTGACTAATAGCAGATGTGAGGCCCACATCTAGTAGGTGGCGCCATCTCACCAGTCCTGCTTCCTCTTCTGACGTCACGTGCCAGGATGAAAGAAGCACTCAACCCCCCAACCCCCAATCAGAATTACTCATCCAGAAAACAAAGGGGCAGGGATGCAGTGGAAGTAGCAAACTGATGTTTCTAGAGAGACCTGATGTCTGGGCACCTGCCATTGCCATGCAAAACAGGGGACCTCCTCATGAACCTGCAAACATTGGCAGGGTAAGCAACGGATGTTTCAGGCAGATGCATCTCAGCATTTATGCGGGATGCACTCCCCCCATGAAGTTTTTGGGCCATAATTCTTTAAAATATAAAGTCACCACACACAAAAAAAGCCAAGACAAGAAGTTGATGAATCTAAATGGATATAATATCTTTGTTTATTCAGGAAATTATAGTAAATATCATGGGAATTATAGTTCATGACACATTGTAAAGGTGCAGTTGTATTAAAGGTACCAGTTTGAGACTGGTACTTGCTTACAATGATGAGAGGTCAGCAGACCATAGTTACTGCTGCCTCTGGTCACTCACTCATCAAGGAATGCAGCTTTGTGCATGGAAACATGCACAGTATGCATAGGTTAACTGGCCACATTTCAGAATATCTCCTGTAAAATGGCCATGTCTTCTACCTTGGGAGACAAAGAAATGCCTGCTGTCAAATGAGATTTATATACAGTCGGACATTGCCAAAATCAAAACATCTTGTATAAAATTGATCCATTGCTTTAGACAGCTTCCTGAGCAATGAAAACATTTAAGACTTTTCCTCGGTTATAGTAAGAAACTAGTGCAGCAGTTCATGTTCAGCATGTGGTCATCTAAACCATCACAAGCTTTAGCTCTCTCCATCCTACCATGGTCTCTTCTGAACTTTCTTGATTTGTTTCTCCTAAGCTCCAAATATATTAGCCAACACATTCTTCTTGCCTGAATTTTCAATCATCGCACAATCTCCTGGCCCAAATTTATACTTCACCAGGACCTCGAGAATTTGTAGAACTCCTTGCCTCCTGCAGACTATCCTTTCTTTTATAGTCCTTAGACTTTTGAAGCCCAAGTTTGCATAATCTGATCATACTTCCTGATTCACCTTATCCTCTCTTATTATTTTCAACCTTGCTTGTGTCCTGCACTATAAACCTTGGCCCTTCACCTTGGATTCTCAACAACAAAAAGAAGGGAAGTCACTTGAAGTGCTTTTACACAAAAGATGGATGGGGTCTTGTGCAATCTGCCAACTACAGAAAGATCAACCATCTAAAAGGAGTTCAAAAGGATATAGATAGGTTAAGTGAGTGGGCAAAAATTTGGCAGATGGAATATAATGTGGGAAAATGTGAACTTGTCCACTTTGGCAGGAGGAATAGAAAAGCAGTATATTATTAAATTATTATCTAACTATAATCTTTCAAAGTTCTCTAGATTCAGGACCTGTCCCTTTAGATTGGAAAATTGCACGTATCACTCTGCTTTTTAAGAAAGGAGAGAGAGGGAAACCGGGGAATTATAGACCAGTTAGCCGAACATCTGTTGTGGGGAAAATGCTGGAGTCTATAATTAAGGATAGGGTGACTGAACACCTCGAGAATTTTCAGTTAATCAGAGAGAGCCAGCATGGATTTTTGAAAGGTAGGTTGTGCCTGACAAACCTGATTGAATTTTTTGAAGAGGTGACTAAAGTAGTGGACAGGGGAATGTCAATGGATGTTATTTATATGGACTTCCAGAAGGCATTTGATAAGTTCCCACATAAGAGACTGTTAGCTAAGATAGAAGCCCATGGAATCGAGGGAAAAGTAAGGACTTGGTTAGGAAGTTGGCTGAGCGAAAGGCGACAGAGAGTAGGGATAATGGGAAGGTACTCACATTGGCAGGATGTGACTAGTGGAGTCCCGCAGGGATCTGTCTTGGGGCCTCAATTATTCACAATATTTATTAACGACTTAGATGCAGGCACAGAAAGTCTCATATCTAAGTTTGCCGATGACACAAAGATTGGTGGCATTGTAAGCAGCGTAGATGAAAACATAAAATTACAACGCGATATTGATAAGATTAGGTGAATGGGCAAAACTGTGGCAAATGGAATTCAATGTAGACAAATGTGAGGTCATCCACTTTGGATCAAAAAAGGATAGAACAGGGTACTTTTTAAATGGTAAAAAGTTAAAAACAGTGGATGTCCAAAGGGACTTAGGGGTTCAGGTACATAGATCATTGAAGTGTCATGAACAGGTGCAGAAAATAATCAAGAAGGCAAATGGAATGTTGGGCTTTATATCTAGAGGACTAGAGTACAAAGGGGCAGAAGTTATGCTGCAGTTATACAAAACCCTGGTTAGACCACACCTGGAGTACTGTGAGCAGTTCTGGGCACCGCACCTTCGGAAGGACATATTGGCCTTGGAGGGAGTGCAGCGTAGGTTTACTAGAATGATACTCGGACTTCAAGGGTTAAGTTACGAGGAGAGATTACACAAATTGCGGTTGTATTGTCTGGAGTTTCGAAGGTTAAGGGGTGATCTGATCGAAGTTTATAAGATATTAAGGGGAACAGATAGGTTAGAAAGAGAAAAACTATTTCCGCTGGTTGGGGATTTTAGGAGTAGGGGGCACAGTCTAAAAATTAGAGCCAGACCTTTCAGGAACGAGATTAGAAAACATTTCTACACACAAAGGGTTGTAGAAGTTTGGAACTCTCTTCCGCAAACGGCAATTGATACTAGCTCAATTGCTAAATTTAAATCTGAGATCGATAGCTTTTTGGCAACCAAAGGTATTAAGGGATATGGGCCAAAGGCAGGTATATGGAGCTAGATCACAGATCAGCCATGATCTTATCAAATGGCGGAGGAGGCACAAGGGGCTGAATGGCCTACTCCTGTTCCTATGTTCCTATAAATGGAGAGAGATTGCAGAACTCTGAGGTACAGAGGGATCTGGGTATCCTAGTACATGAATCACAAAAAGTTAGTATGCAGGTACAGCACGTGATTAGGAAGGCAAATGGAATGTTGTCATTTATTGCAAGGGGAATGGAATATAAAAGTAGAGATGTTTTGCTACAGTTGTACAGGGCATTGGTGAGACCACATCTAGAATACTGTGTGCAGTTTTGGTCTCCTTATTTAAGAAAGGACATAATTGCTTTGGAGGCGGTTCAGAGAAGATTCACTCGACTGATTCCTGGGATGAGGAGGTTATCTTATCAGGGAAGGTTGGACAAGTTGGGCCTGTATACACTGGAGTTTAGAAGAATGAGAGGTGATCTTATTGAAACATAAAGATCCTGAGGGGACTAGAAGGGGTAGATGCTGAGAGGATGTTTCCCCTTGTGGGAGAGACTAGAACTAGAACTAGTTCAAAAATAAGGGGCCTCCCATTTAAGACGGAGTTGAGGAGAAATTTTTTCTCTCAGAGGGTCGTGAGTCTGTGGAACTCCCTTCCCCAGAGAGTGGTGGAGGCAGGGTCATTGAATATTTTTAAGGCTGAGCTGGATAGATTCCTGATTAACAAGGGAGTCAAAGGTTATAGTAGGTAGATGGGAAAGTAGGGTTGAGGTCACAATCAGATCAGCCATGATCTTATCAAATGGCAGAGCAGGCTCAAGATGCCGAATGGCCTACTCCTGCTCTTAATTCGTATGTTCGTACGTAAATGTGGCTGTTATGGTTTTTGCAAAGATCTCAACAGAAAGAATGAACACGACATAGACATTCTGAGCAGGGGGCCATTATTGCTAATAGAAAAGCAAAATACTGCAGATGCTGAAAATATGAAATAAAAACAGAAAATGCTGGAAACACTCATCAGGTCATGCAGTCATGCAGCATCTGTGGCAAGAGAAACAGAGATAACGTTTCAGGTCGATGACCTGTCATCAGAACTGGTGAATTCTGATGAAGGCTCATCGATCTGAAACGCTGGCCCTGATATTTACGAGGAGGCGGGGAGGCAGCAGGGGCACCTGTTAGCAGCCAAGAAAACCAGAAATACCGGGAAGGTGGAGATCCTGACGAATTTAACGGCAGGTCCTCATTAAAATGTTTTACTCCGTTTCCCGCCCAACAGCTGGACAGATTGAGAGGCTGTTCACTGCCGGACGGGAATGCCTGCTGTAGAAGGCAGGAGTCCGGGGCAAGAGAGGAGGGAGGGGGGAGGAAGAGATCGGATTGGATCGTGGGGAGGGTGGAGAGGTCGGATCGTGGAGGGAGGGAGGGATCGGATTGCGGGAGGGGAGAGATCGGATTGCGGGAGGGGAGAGATCGGATCGCGGGGGGGAGAGATTGAATCGCGGGGAGGGGGGGAGAGATCGAATCGCGGGGAGGGGAGGAGAGATCGGATCACGGGGAGCAGGGAAGAGCTCAGATCACGGGGTGGGAAAGATCGGATCACGGGGAAGGGGGAGAGATCGGATCGCAGGGGGGGAGAGATCGGATCACGGGGAGGGGGGGGGATCGGATCGCGGGGAGGGGGGAGCGATTGGATCGCGGGGAGGGGGGAGAGATCGAATCGCGGGGGGTAGAGATCAGATTGTGGGGAGGAGGGAAAGATCGGATCGTGGGGAGGGGGGAGAGATCGGATCGCCGGGGAGGAGAGATCGGATCACGGGGAGAGGTCGGATCGCGGGGAGGGGGGGAGGGATCGGATTGCGGGAGGGGAGAGATCGGATTGCGGGAGGGGAGAGATCGGATCGCGGGGGGGAGAGATTGAATCGCGGGGAGGGGGGGAGAGATCGAATCGCGGGGAGGGGAGGAGAGATCGGATCACGGGGGGGAGAGATTGAATCGCGGGGAGGGGGGGAGAGATCGAATCGCGGGGAGGGGAGGAGAGATCGGATCACGGGGGGGAGAGATTGAATCGCGGGGAGGGGGGGAGAGATCGAATCGCGGGGAGGGGAGGAGAGATCGGATCGCGGGGGGGAGAGATTGAATCGCGGGGAGGGGGGGAGAGATCGAATCGCGGGGAGGGGAGGAGAGATCGGATCACGGGGAGCAGGGAAGAGCTCAGATCACGGGGTGGGAAAGATCGGATCACGGGGAAGGGGGAGAGATCGGATCGCAGGGGGGGAGAGATCGGATCACGGGGAGGGGGGGGATCGGATCGCGGGGAGGGGGGAGCGATTGGATCGCGGGGAGGGGGGAGAGATCGAATCGCGGGGGGTAGAGATCAGATTGTGGGGAGGAGGGAAAGATCGGATCGTGGGGAGGGGGGAGAGATCAGATCGCGGGGAGGGGGGAGAGATCGGATCTAGGGGAGGGGGGAGAGATCAGACCGCAGGGAGAGGGGGAGAGATTGGATCGTGGTGTGGGGGAGAGATCGGTTTGTGGGGGGCGTCGGAAGATCGCGGGGGAGTTGGCCCACAAGCAGTGCCATCCATCTAGAAGCTGGGTTCCGTAGTTAATGCTGGATTAATAGGTCACCTCCCCAATTCCACTTCATACGCTTCACATTATGTTAGCTGATCTAATTAAAGTAGTTAACTGGCCTATATTATTTAGCTGGGTAGGAAAACTAGCACCTGCTGGATCCGGCAGTTTTCGCCTCACTTTAGCTGCCGGGTTTCCCAAGCCGCGGGAAAGCTGTGCTGGAGGCGTTAACTCCAAATCGCTGACAAAATCTGAGGCACGGAGCCTCTTTTAAATATTATAATTGCTGACCTGCCTCTTGAGAGCTGATTACTCGGCCGACCCCCAACCCGCCTCGGTTAATCCGGAAGTAGACGCACTCGTAGCGGGTTTGCGGTTGGGTTTCCCCATTTAACAATTTAGCACCCCCCCACTACCCCCCGTGCTGGGGGGGTTAAAATTTCCCCCCGTTAACTCTGTTTCTCTCTCCACAGATGCTGCCTGAGTGTTTCTAGCATTTTCTGGTTTTATTTTATTGCTAATAGGTTTATTTCAGATGATATTGTACGGTTTATTAACCTAGTTCACTTGGCACAGGATCTTGGCACTGCCACAGCTGCGTTACTTCTCAGTCTGGGTAAAGAGGCTATTGACTTACCGCAATGGACTTATCTACTCTATGAGCTCCAAAGGTCTCGGCCTCTCCTTTATTAAATGATTTTTTAACTGTGGAGAAGCTCTCAGTAGTTGTAATTACAAACAGTTGTATTTCTTCTTACTTAGATCCAACCAGAGCATTCAACTTTGCTGTCCTAATGTTGTTGTTGGCCTAACCTTGCATCTCCTAAATGAAGCAAATCAAGCTCTCAAGAGGAAATGAGAATGGGATCATGAACAAGATATAATTATGGCTGGATGACTTTTCCTTCTCCATTTGTCTCCATCTTTTTAGAAGGATGCTGCCTCACACAAGGATGCAATTCAACATGCACCAGATGCCCTTGGGTGCCTCATCCAAGTGACTGGCTGTAAGCTATCCTATCATGGAGAGGGGGATTGCAGTTGATCTGTCAGTGTCCTTGTCTGACATTCACACAAATATACTTTTCGAATAGAAGTCATTGACCTGGATGGGTGCAGCTGAAACAACACTCAAGAAGCTCGACACCATCCAGGGCAGAGCAGTCTGCTTGATTGGAGCCTCAGCCACTGGTCTCAATGTCCACCCCCTCTACCACCATCCATCCATCTGGAAGCTGGGTTCCGTAGTTAATGCTGGAGTAATAGGTCACCTCCCCAATTCCACTTCATACGCTTCACATTATGTTAGCTGAACCTAATTAAAGTAGTTAACTGGCCTATATTATTTAGCTGGGTAGGAAAACTAGCAGGATTACCTTGGGATATCTTAGCCCTTAATTCTTCTTCAAGAGGTGTCTTAGCTCCCAAGCAAATATTTCTACAGCAGCTAAAGGTTAAATTTGCTTTAAACAGTGATATTGGTGGAATATTCCGAAATAAAATGCTCTGATGTGTTTCTGAAAAACATACAGTTTTCATGCCAGTCTGGCAATAGTATGCCAGAAAACCGATGGAGCTGAGAATCAGACTAGGCTGGTGCATTCCGAATTACTATCCTAATTTTTGCTCTAATGTTAAGAAAGTGCCAAAGTCAAAATAATGCCTCTCCACAGAGCTCTCTGTCATGACATCACGTCAGCATTGTGAATCTCGATCAATTTTAAAGTTCAGATTTTATTTGAAATATTTCAAGGGAATCGCCTTAACTGAAATAAATGAGTTTATTGCTCCTTTTTCTTTGATAGACTTTCGCTTTTTTGGGAGGTAGGGGAAGAAGCACCTGAATGATTCAAATACAGAACAAAACAATTATAAAGATTACAAATGAACAAACGAAAGGTTTGCATCGAAGTGTTTGTTTTTCACCTTGAGCCGTTTTCTTTAAGAAAAGAGGTTATGTCACCAATTGACCAGGTTAGACACTCCCAAACATTCTCACTGCTACCAAAGACTTTGTTGTAGAGGGGCAACTGAGCATTAAAAGACCTGTGTTTCTGCATCCCACTGCCTCATAAATCACACTAAATAATCTGGTGCCAGAAGCAAGGAGGCACGATGGAAGACAACTTACATAGGAAGATACATGGGAGCTTCTCCAGAAAGCTATGTGCTTCCTTTCTTTTCCAACAAACAATTTAAAGGAGACTGAAACATTATTTGCAATTAATATAGAGGAATAATTAGAAAAAATATTGTAAAGTCTCTGTGGAATTAGTTAAACTTTTGTTCTATTCTTTCTTTGTTCTACTGTAGTTGTCAAGTAAATGTTTGTTGTTTGATATCGAGCCTTAAGAGACAATGGAGAACAGAGCACTGCTGTTCTGGTGCTAACTGGCCACTAAGTGGGTGGGACAGGGGTGCCATGACCCCTTTACCCTTCCCACCAGTCTCCCTAACAGCTTTGGCCTATGGGTCATCTCAATTTCCCCTCTGGTGAGTGGTCATTACTATGCCGTGCTTTGATAAATGCTCAACGCAAAAGGTCTGCATTGCCGACAGCAAGCACTAGGGAAGCAAGGCACCATGGGCCATGACAGCCTGAGGTATAAGACGTATGGACCTGCATGCCTTCACACAGAGTGCCTGTCGCCTGGCAACGGTAACTGCATCACAAGATCCCTCTCAGTGCTTAAAAAAGGGAAAATGTGAAGCATGGTGATTGAGAAAAAAGGGCAACAAGAGAGTCAGAACAGGAAATAATAAACAGTGCTAAATGATTTGGGAAAAATAGAAGTTTTCAATATTCCAGCATTACTACTGGGAACTAGCAATAGCTTAAGAAACAATAATTATTTTTGCAACTGAAAAGATTCAATAAAAACATAGCCTTCACAGGATCAACTTTTTAGCAATCTACAAAATATTTTTGAGGGGATGATGTCAGTAATACACGTTATCATCTCATTTCTTCAGCAAATGCTTTCAGAGCCAGTAGTGTAATTTTAAAATACATTTTCAAGATCCCCGTGATTCAGGGAGCAATTGCCCCACTGGGTGTGGCAATGGCCAATAGCAGATGGTTTGATCCTCCAACCATACTTGAGTCAGCTGGAGTCACAGGATAGCAATAATAAGCAGGAATCCTGGCTGAGTATACCCCTCCGTGAGCCCAGGGGCACTGAGGCTAATTATAATGCCCAAACTGCTGCCCTGTCTGCGATCAGCTAATCCAACAACAACAACGTGCATTTATATAGCACCTTCAACGTAGAAAAACGTCCTAAGGTGCTTCGCAGAGGAAAAAAATTCAGACAGGGTTTCAGGGCTGGGAGGGTCTGGGGGGGAAAGGTTTAGCTTAGTGTGCAAGGCAAAGGGAGAAAGGAGCAGAGGCAGCTGAAGAGATGGTCTCTATCATGGTGACAAATCCATGAGCTCCTTGCACATTGTCAGAAATAAGGGAAGAGGGGGCAGGAGTGAAGGTTTTAAAGAGCCTGGGGTTATCTTTACCCTCCAGTATGTGGTGGGCCATTTTAGCAAAGGATTGAGAGGCTCATTAGAGCTTGATGTGGTCAAGCCAGATCTGGTGATGAGTGGTTAAATCAGTTGTCCATCGGGTATGCTCAAGGTTGCATTCTTTGGACATGAAGAAGCAAATATGGGGGCCATACTGGGGAATTACCAGGATGGGGGACAATGAAGATTTTGCCATGCACAAGAGCGTCAAAGGTGGAGGTCAGGGAGTGGTTGAGCAAATCAAGAGCTGTGAAGATATTGTGGTGAATGGAGGGCCAAAGGTTAAGCAGTTGGGAGTTTGATAATTCAACACAAACCAGGGGTTGAAACTGGAACCATTCTGATTTGTATGGCTCGGCTCTTCAACAGGGAATTATTACATTCGAGATGGTCCAGAGATGATTCTGGATTTCACAGATTTAAGTCGTGAGGAAGGATAAAGAAAATTGAGTTTGTTTTCTCTAGAACACAGGAGACTTCAAGGCGATCTTATGGAGATTGTTAAGATCATGAAAAGGAATTGACAAAGCTGATCCAGGCAAATTGTTAAATATGGCAAAGGGTTCAAATTTTTATGACGTTTGGAACAACCCTACAGCAATGGATGTGCTATCACTCAAACAACTTCTGCTAGATCAGTCCTTGGCCCCCTCTGTTTCTCATCTTCATACATGCTGCCCCTCGGCGACATCATCTGAAAACACGACGTCAGGTTCCATATGAACACTGTGACACTCAGCTCTACCTCACCACCACCTCTCTCTGACCCTTTCACTGTCTCTGATTTGTCACGTTGCTTGCCCGATGAGCAGAAATTTCCTTCAAATAAATATTGGGAAGACCGAAGCCATTGTCTTCGGTCCCCGCTACAAACTCCATTCCTTAGCCATCGACTCCATCCCTCTCCCTGGCCACTGTCTGAGGCTGAACCAGATCGTTCGCAATCTTGGCATCCTATTTGACCCTGAGTTGAACTTCTGACAACATATCTGCTCCATCACCAAGACCGCCTACTTCCGCCTCCGTAACATCGCCCATCTCCACCCCTGCCTTAGCTCATCTGCTGCTGAAACCCTCATCCATGCCATTGTTACCTCTAGACCGGACTATTCCAATGCTCTCCTGGCTGGCCTTCCATCTTCCACCCTCCATAAACTTGAGCTCATCCAAACCTCTCCTGCCCGTATCCTGACTCGCACCAAGTCCCGTTCAACCATCACCCCTGTGCTCACTGACCTACATTGGCTCCCGGTCCGGCAACGCCTCGATTTTAAAATTCTCATCCTTGTTTTCAAATCCCTCCACGGCCTCACTCCTGACTATCTCTGTAACCTGCTCCAATTCTACAACCCTCCGAGATCCCTGCGCTCCTCCAATTCTGGCCTCTTGTGCATCCCCGATATTAATTGCTCCACCACTGGTGGCCGTGCGTTCAGCTGCCTAGGCCCTAAGCTCTGGAATTCCCTCCCTAAACCTCTCCGCCTCTCTACCTCTCCTCCTTCAAGACGCTCCTTAAAACCTACCTCCTTGACCAAGCTTTAGGTCACTTGTCCTAATATCTCGTTATGTGGCTCGGTGTCAAATTTTGTTTGATAACGCTCCTGTGTAGCACCTTGGGATATTTTACTATGTTAAAGGCGCTGTATAAATGCAAGTTGTTGATGTTGGTTATTGTTACTTGTCAGTATGACATCCAGATCAGTACCTCAAAAATGATAGGAAGATCTGCTCTTTGCTAAAAATCCACACACACTGCAGAGTGTGGAACTGAGCCTTACACACCAGCAGGGTCCCATTCCTGGTGTAGGGTGTGTTCGCTGATTTCAGCCAAGGCAGCAGTAGGAGTGATACAGTTGGGTTTGGTATGCCTGAGGTAGGAGGGATAGAAAATCAGCCAGGTTACCTGTTCTTGATCCAGTCACTCCTGCTGGATAGTGTGTGTGTGTGGACATCGGGTGCAGCAGTAACAGGCTCAACTGTGATGTCCCAGTGATCAAATAAATCGTTGACATTCACTGTCCAGACATACACATGACAAATCCTCACTTGGGTAAGTTACTAGTGGACTAACAGCACAAAGGCATCCATACCCCAGTGTGAGTCAGCGATTTCAGAGGAGAGGGAGTAATGGGGGACATGTTCAAGTATGATTTTTTTTTACCAGAATGAAGCTACATTTATAAAGTACCTTTCACATCCTCAGGACATCTCAAACTTAACAACCAATTACTTTTGAACTGCAATCGTTTTGTAGGTAAAGGCAGCAGCCAATTTGTGCATAGCAAGGTCCCACAAGCAGCAAATGAATGAATGACCAGATCATCTCATTATGGTGGTTTTCAGGAATGAATATTTACCAGGATATTGGCAGCACTTCCTGCTCTACTTCAAAGAACTTCCCCCTCACTCTTTCTCCTTTAACTAGTGCCATGGGTTTTTTTTTACATCTACCCAAGTAGGCAGATGGAATCTTAGTTTAATATCTCGTGCAAAATGCAACACCTTTGATAATGGAGTACTCCCACAGTACCTCACTAGAGTGTCAGCCTAGATTATATGGTCCAATCCATAGTGAAGCTTGAATCCACAGCCTGCTAATTCAGAGGCGAGCGTGCTATTAACATAGCCAAGCTGTAAGGAGCTATTGACTGTAGGCAGCTGTCAATGTAAGGAGATCAGCCCAGTGACCAATGCAGCACGCAACTCATTTCAGTAAATACACAGTAGATTATGTGCTGATTTTGTTCACTTACTCTGTCTCTCCTGAAGCTGTGGATTCATGCAGGGTATGGTTCTATGGGACTGGAAACTCAATTCAATGGCTCAAAGAGCAATCAAGAGAGTTTTACAGTGCATCTAGGGCTGTACATTTCTCATGACATGTGCAGGCTGCATGGAAATCAGGAAGGGCTCAGGTAAATTACCTCTCAAAATAATCATTGTAAAACTAAAAATGCTGCCAGAATTGCAGGATCTATTGGGGACCCAACAATGCATGTCTCCAAGCCGCCAGAAACGTGAGCCCACACAGGCAATACGCATGTGATCCTACGAACCTTTACAAAAGCCTGGGCGCTCCACCTGCTTGAGAAGTGGTGGCAAGAGCAAAAAGAATGTCGAGGATGAAGGACGGGACAAGAACAGACAAAAGAAGAAAAGTAGAAAGAATGCACAAAAAGAACACAACTCTTTTTTGTTTTCGGGATGAGGCAATGAGGCAAGGCCTCTCTTATTGTCCATCCCTAATTGCCCTGAAAAGGTGATGGTGGGCCTTCTGCTTAAACCACTGCAGTCCTTCAGCTGATGGCATTAGAGAAGGATTTCCAGGATATTGACCCAGCCAAGAAGAAGAAACAATGATGTATATCCAAGTCAGGATGGTGTGTGACTTGAATGTGATGGTGCTTCCATTACATTGCTGCTGTTATCCTACTCCATGGTAAAGGTTGCAGGGGAGAGGTGCCTTCGAAGTAACCTTGGTTGGTTGCTACAATGCATCCTGTAGATTGTACACAGCCACAGTGCGCAGCTGGTGGAGCGGATGATGTTGAATCCAGTAGCAGGATACTGATCATGCGAACTGCTCTGTCCCGGATGATGTCAAGCATCTTGAGTGTGATTGCAGCTACACACATCCAGGCCAGTGGTAAGGATCATCATGCTTCTGAGTTGAGCCTGTAGATGGTGAAGAGGCTTTAAGGCATCAGGAGGTGTGTCAGTCATCATGGAGTATCCAGTCTCTACCCTGCTCTCAAAGCCACGGTGTTGAAATACTGGTCCAGTTGGGCTTCTGGTCAATGGTGACCCCTAAGATGTTGATGGTGAATGAACTTGACGCTGGTTCTGCTGTTAAAGGTCAGCAGAGGTGATTTTGTCTTCTCTTGTTTAAGATGGTCATCATTTGACACTGGTGTGGCACGAATGTTACTTGTCACGTGTCAGTCCAAACCTTGATATTATGCAGGTTGTGCTGTAAGCTGGCATGGACTGCTTCATTATTGGAGGAGATGTAAATGAAACTAAACACTGTGGAATCATCAGCAACAGACCCACTCTTTTTTAAAATTCGTTCATGGGATGTGGGCGTCGCTGGCGAGGCCGGCATTTATTGCCCATCCCTAATTGCCCTTGAGAAAGTGGTGGTAAGCTGCCTTCTTGAACCGCTGCAGTCCATGTGGTGAAGGTTCTCCCACAGTGCTGTTAGGAAGGGAGTTCCAGGATTTTGACCCAGCGACGATGAAGGAACGGCGATATATTTCCAAGTCGGGATGATGTGTGACTTGGAGGGGAATGTGCAGGTGGTGTTGTTCCCATGTGCCTGCTGCTCTTGTCCTTCTAGGTGGTAGAGGTCGCGGGTTTGGGTGGTGCTGTCGAAGAAGCCTTGGCGAGTTGCTGCAGTGCATCCTGTGGATGGTACACACTGCAGTCACAGTGCGCCGGTGGTGAAGGGAGTGAATGTTTAGGGTGGTGGATGGGGTGCCAATCAAGCGGGCTGCTTTGTCCTGGAGCTTCTTGAGTGTTGTTGGAGCTGCACTCATCCAGGCAAGTGGAGAGTATTCCATCACACTCCTGACTTGTGCCTTGTAGATGGTGGAAAGGCTTTGGGGAGTCAGGAGGTGAGTCACTCGCCACAGAATACCCAGCCTCTGACCTGCTCTTGTAGCCACAGTATTTATATGGCTGGTCCAGTTAAGTTTCTGGTCAATGGTGACCCGCAGGATGTTGATGGTGGGGGATTCGGCGATGGTAATGCCGTTGAATGTCAAGGGGAGGTGGTTAGACCCTCTCTTGTTGGAGATGGTCATTGCCTGGCACTTGTCTGGCGTGAATGTTACTTGCCACTTATCATCCCAAGCCTGGATGTTGTCTAGGTCTTGCTGCATGCGGGCTCGGACTGCTTCATTATCTGAGGGGTTGCGAATGGAACTGAACACTGTGCAATCATCAGCGAACATCCCCATTTCTGACCTTATGATGGAGGGAAGGTCATTGATGAAGCAGCTGAAGATGGTTGGGCCTAGGACACTGCCCTGAGGAACTCCTACAGCAATGCCCTGGGGCTGAGATGATTGGCCTCCAACAACCACTACCATCTTCCTTTGTGCTAGGTATGACTCCAGCACTGGAGAGTTTTCCGCTGATTCCCATTGACTTCCATTTTACTAGGCCTCCTTGGTGCCACACTCGGTCAAATGCTGCCTTGATGTCAAGGGCAGTCACTCTCACCTCACCTCTGGAATTCAGCTCTTTTGTCCATGTTTGGACCAAGGCTGTAATGAGGTTTGGCGCCGAGTGGTCCTGGTGGAACCCAAATTGAACATCTGTGAGCAGGTTATTGGTGAGTAAGTGCCGCTTGATAGCACTATCGACGACACCTTCCATCACTTTGCTGATGATTGAGAGCAGACTGATGGGGCGGTAATTGGCCGGATTGGATTTGTCCTGCTTTTTGTGGACAGGACATACCTGAGCAATTTTCCACATTGTCGAGTAGATGCCAGTGTTGTAGCTGTACTGGAACAATTTGGCCAGAGGCGCAGCTAGTTCTGGAGCACAAGACTTCAGCACTACAGCCGGGATGTTGTCGGGGCCCATAGCCTTTGCTGTATCCAGTGGACTCAGCCATTTCTTGATATCACGTGGAGTGAATCGAATTGGCTGAAGACTGGCTTCTGTGATGGTGGGGATATCAGGAGGAGGCCGAGATGGATCGTCCACTCGGCACTTCTGGCTGAAGATGGTTGCAAACGCTTCAGCCTTGTCTTTTGCACTCACATGCTGGACTCTGTCATCATTGAGGATGGGGATGTTTGCAGAGCCTCCTCCTCCCGTTAGTTGTTTAATTGTCCACCACCATTCACGACTGGCAGGACTGCAGAGCTTTGATCTGATCCGTTGGTTGTGGAATCGCTTATCTCTGTCTATAGCATGTTGCTTCTGCTGTTTAGCATGCATGTAGTCCTGAGTTGTAGCTTCACCAGGTTGGCACCTCGTTTTTAGGTACACCTGGTGCTGCTCCTGGCATGCTCTTCTAGACTCCTTATTGAACCAGGGTTGATCCCCAGGCTTGTTGGTAATAGTAGAGTGAGGAATATGCTGGGCCATGAGGTTACAAATTGTGCTGGAATACAATTCTGCTGCTGCTGATGGCCCACAGCGCCTCATGGATGCCCAGTTTTGAGCTGTTAGATCTGTTCTGAATTTATCCCATTTAGCACGGTGGTAGTGCCACACAACATGTTGGACGGTGTCCTCAGTGCGAACACGGGACTTCGTCTCCACGAGGACTGTGCGGTGGTCACTCCTACCAATACTGTCATGGGCAGATGCATTTGCGATAGGTAGGTTGCTGAGGACGAGGTCAAGTAAGTTTTTCCCTCATGTTGGTTTGCTCACCAGCTGCCGCAGGCCCAGTCTGGCAGCTATGTCCTTCAGGACTCGGCCAGCTCGGTCAGTTGTGGTGCTACCGAGCCACTCTTGGTGATGGACATTGAAGTCCCCCACCCAGAGTACATTCTGTGCCCTTGCTACCCTCAGTGCTTCCTCCAAGTGGTGCTCAACGTGGAGGAGGACTGATTCGTCAGCTGAGGGAGAGCGGTAGGTGGTAATCAGCAGGAGGTTTCCTTGCCCATGTTTGACTTGATGCCATGAGATTTCATGGGGTCCAGAGACAATGTTGAGGACTCCCAGGGCCACTCCCTCTTGACTGTATATCACTGTACCGCCACCTCTGGTTGGTCTGTCCTGCTGGTGGGATAGGAAATACCCAGGGATGGTGATGGAAGAGTCTGGGACGTTGGCTGAAAGGTATGATTCTGTGAGTACGGCTATGTCAGGCTGTTGCTTGACTAGTCTGAGGGACAGCTCTCCCAATTTTGGCACAAGTCCCCAGATGTTAGCGAGGAGGACTTTGCAGGGTCAACTGGGCTTGGTTTGCCTTTGTCGTGTCCGGTGCCTAGTGGTCCGATGCTGGGTGGTCCGTCCGGTTTTATTCTTATTGTGACTTTTTTTAGCGAGATTTTACAACTGAGTGGCTTGCTCGGCCATTTCAGAGGGCAATTAAGAATCAACCACATTACTGTGGGTCTGGCGTCACATATGGGCCAGACCGGGTAAGGACGGCAGGTTTCCTTCCCTAAAGGACATTAGTGATGAAGGAAAGGTAATTGATGAAGCAGCTGAAGATGTTTGGGCTGAGGACATTTCCCTGAGGAACTCCTGCTGTGATGTCCTAGAGCTGCATGATTGGCCTCCAACTACTAGAACCATTTTCCTTTGTGTCAGGTATGACAATGAAAAGTTTTAACGTAGTTCATCATTGACCTCACTTATGTTAGGGCTACTTTTTGCCATACTCGCTCGAATGCTGCTTTGATGTTGAGGTCAGCTACTCTGACATTCAGCTCTTGTGTCCATGTCTGGATCAATGGTGTGATGAGGTCTGGAGCTGAGTGTTCTGGCAGAACCCAAACTGAGTGTCGATGAGCAGGTGTCAATTGATGGCACCGCTGAAGACTCCTTCCATCACTTTACTGAGAAGGAAGCACAAAGATCACTATTTGGCCAGGTTAGGGTTATGCTCTTTTTTGTGGATAGGAAATATCTGGGCAATTTTCCACATTGTCAGGTAGATGCCAGTGTCATAGCTGCACTGAAAGAGCTTGGCATAAATGGGTTAAAACTTTTGTTAAATAGGAGAGAGAAATTTCCTGCTGGTACGTTGATACATTCATTACTAATATCCCACAGTGTGATTTCAACCCACTGAGATGCAAATAAATTGCAACGGTGCTGCTGTTAGCAGGCACTGAAAAAAACGGACGTTCATGCATAACATATGAAGTGTGACCACCTCCCCCAACTACACAAAGACTGTAAAAGAGACCAAAAATCCCACAGAAAACACACAGTCCAAGCTATATCTGGAATTTAAATGCCTTGGGACATTTTACTATGTTAAATGCAAATTGCTGTTGTTATTATATCTGATCTGGGAGGGCTTGATGTTGACCCTGGGGAGGGGTGGGGAGGCTGATAATATGGACCCCCTTCAGTGCCGTTGGTGCCAGCACTGTTTAGGCGCTCCCTACACTTGTGCAGGAATAAGTCGACTTTGCCCAAGCATGGATTATTTTTCTGGAATTCCAGGTGCATAGCTCATGGAACATCAGGAGTATTAGGGAACAGGGACGGAATTTATGTACCGCAGTCAGTCAAGACTGCTGGTTGCCCGTGGAGCACTGGAAGGATTTTCCAGCATGAGGGGGAGAGTTATGGGGCAGCGAGGTAGAGGTGACACAGAGGTAGGTGTGGCAACGGTCACAGAGCAGGGGTTGGAGAGCGGCAGAAGTGGCAGGGGTGTCTAGAGTGATAGTGAGGGTGCCGGGCAGGAAACTGGCAAAAAAAGCAGCATGCAAATTACTGGGAGGATTCTGGATCACGGAAGGAAGTTGTCAAGACACAGGGGTGTTGATTCTATCAGTTAGTCACAAACTAACATGTTCATTAATATGCTGTTCTCATAGGTCAAGGCTGTCCAACACATAGGGAGCAAACAAGGACAGGAGGTGGCCCAGCTCCATTAAAAGAGCTGAAAACCTATGAGAAGATAGCATTCCCCTTATGTGGCAGTGACGCTGTTAACTACACTGGAGGGAGTAAGTTGGAGTCAAAATGGCATCATCCAGCAAGTACCCTGCATTTGTGTTATGATCCTTCATATTGTCACTGCCTTCGCCAACCCTCACAGCAGGATCTATGTTTAAAAAATCGGACTGATTTAAAAAAGTTATTTTTTTTCTTATTTACATCTGAGTCTTATGCAGGCATTAGCTATAAAAGTTGTCAATGAATTTTGCTAAGGAAATATCAATGCTCAACCCATGATCCCACCCATACCCATGCTCCTGTCCCTGTCCCTTTCCAACCTCTTTCCAGTTTTGTAATTGGCAAACAGTGGTAAATCTACGTAAAGGTGATGTGATTTATTTACCAGCTGGCACTGAATAAAGGAAAGGCTTCAGCATTGTGGCTCCTCCATTACCAGTAACAGACAACTTTGTCTCCTTTACTGCAAGTTCCTGCAAATATAATCATTCATTCAAAAAAAAAGATAAATCATTAACTCAGCTATTGCCTTTTATGCTAGAGTGGGCAGTTTAGCAATTTTAAAATATATATGATGCTGTTTCCAGAAATCATCCTTAGATTTATATATAAACAATGACCTAATCTACACTTTATATGACTTTAATTTACAGGACTGAGTTTTTTTCATCAACTATATCTCTTATTTTATCACATGAGTGAGTCAAAGCCATAACGTGTTGTGCTACTGATCTGAAACCTTTCTTACAAAATTTGTTTTCAAGATGGCAGCTGAACATACTTTGTTAACCAGAACCACTTAGCGTTGCTCAAATGGGGTGCCAACAAGAAATTTAAATAGATTAGAGATTAATTCAAAAATGTAATGTGAACCCAGTCTTCCACTAATGCTTCCTTCATGCTGAAGGCTTGCCTCTGACAGCAACAGCATCATCCCATTGGGGGAATTTCTGGCCAAAACAACAAATCTCTCTATAATAAGTCTACAAAATGACAACAGAAGTGACCTCCTGCCGCAGGTGAAATATTTTAAAATCATTTATAACCAGTTAAACCACGCACAGTGTTCAGTGAACTGTTGCCATGCTATCAATTGCACATGTTGGGTTGATTTTTTTTCTTCTTTTAGTTTGATGTAGCAAACTCACGGAGAAAGTTACTGTCCCTAAAATCACTTGAAAGGAAGTTTGCACATGAACAGAGAGAGCTTCTCATCTCTTTTTCCCTTCAATTTTCTCCCTTCCTCTCCTGAAAGTGTTGCTTCTGCTGACATACAGTTTAACAGGCCCAGGTCAACCTTTGGTAGATCACATTCTTCGTGTCTGAGCCTAGGCATGTGAGTGTCAGCAGGCTATTCAACCATGGCAGGCATCACAGGGAACCTAATACTGTCTTTGTTCAACATTGTCACCTGTGTACTTTTCAGCAAGGGTCACAGGATAAGAATCAAGAATGGGAATCGTGGTTGATTTTTTTCCTATTCTCTAGTCCAAAGTATGAGGCTTGTTGTAATGACCTCAGCTGAGGTCAGTTAACTCAGCACATACCACAAACTGGGACCTTACTGGTCTATATGTCTAAGTACTATATGGGGCGTTGCATTTACACAGTAAATGACAAAAGACCATTTGCCTCAACAAGCCAACAGTTTCCACATACCAAGGAGGGCTTTTCAATTTCATTTTTAACCAGATACGAATCATGTTTTTTTTTATATATATAGGAGTTAATCAACCCAGTGCTAACTTCTTTTTTCTACAGACCCAGTGCTCTATAGAGAAAAAATAAATACATTTTCTAATCTTTGGACTTGTTTGAGGCTTGTTAATAATGTACTCATTTCCTCTAGCTCTGTATTCACAGTGTGTGATGCTTACATCTATATCATCAGTGTTTCTAAGTGTGCAAAGAACTTCTCAATCTGTTTTTCTCCAACGAAGACAAGTTCAGTTCTGGGAGCATCTCTTCATAACTTAAAGTTCTAAATCCTGTAATAATCTTTGTCTCCCTTCCATAAATCCTCTCCAACACATCAATCAGCAAGGTGTCTAAAACTACACGTAATATTCCAAATGTGGTTACATCAATGATCCCTATCAGGTTAGAATAATTTGTTCTGACTTATAATCAAATGCCCTTGAGATACATTCCAGTGCTCAATTAGCCTTGTTGATAACAGCTTCATATTGACCAGCTTCATTCAGCTAATGGTCAATAATTACACCCAAATCCTTTTACTATTCCATCTTTGCAGATGAACACCCTTTCATTATGTGCACATTTCATGTTTGCTGTTCCAATATGGATAACTTTATACCCATCTACATTAAAGTCCATCTACCATTCATTAGCCCACCATTTGATTTTGATCTACATTGATTTGAATGCTGTCAGTCTCTGTTATGCTATTTAGCTATGTAAACTCTTTGGTTAAGGTCAGCAGCAAATTTTATATTACTAAAAGGATTCTCCCCATATAATTCATGAATAGTGTGAACTGCAGTGGAAGCCATATCAGACCCCTTGATCTCTCAGAACTTGTCATCTGATAAACATTAGATTTCGCTCCTTTAGCCTCCAAACTCTTTCCATGACAAAGTTTCTTTACTCTCCAATTTTATCAATACCACAATGATCATTGCTCCTCTGAATTTTCATCTCTTCTTCTTTGTAAGCTGCACATATATCATCCGACACGTACTTCCTCCTTCTTGCACCTTCACTGTGTTGAAATCAAGACTACATTCTAATTCAACTCATTCTTTCCCAGGACTTCAAAACTGTGCAACATTTTACCTGCTTAACTTACTTTCCTCCTATAATCTATAGGCTTTTAAAACCTGAGTTTGGCATCACTTTACTCCTCGAATTTTTGCATCTTCTGTCCTACTCTTTTCAAATCTGTATTATGTGCTTTTGTGCTTCACTTAGATTTATTAATTTTATAAAAACCTCTTGATTCTTGGATTTGCCAACCCCATTTTTCACGACCTAAACTGTGAGTCCCGATGCCATAGTGTTTGCATTAAAATGTCAGCGAACCCAATCATGAACAAATTGGGACAAGCCCAGGAATTGCCTCTAAATTAGGAATTTGCTCGTACCTAATTTATAAAACCTTTGCGTCTAATGCCATGATCTGGGTTATCATTCTGCTTAATTAATTACAGAAAACTGTAATTGCTGTGTATTGAGGGCTGTTAACGCAGATTATAATCATTAACCCTTTCAGTATTGAGCACCGAGTAGCTTTGAAAATATTGATTATTCACAGGTAGAACCCTTTCCTGTGATCACAGTAATGGGAATCAGGCCCAATCAGACCTAACAGCTCCATTCAAATCTCCCAATGATTTTCTTCCCATTAAATGAAACAGAACATGCAACAGGCTAATGTTTGATCGAAATATATGTACCCCTTTGGGTAGAAAGGAGCTACTGGCCATGATACCTAATGCTTAATCCGGTACTGAGCGAAACGGACCAGAAAGGAACCAAAGTCAGTTCTAGTAAATCCTGACTTTCCAGTTTTCCTTGTGCTTTTCCTTGATAGATAGCACGAGAAATCAAGAGAATGCTATGGAAGCGAAGCTTTCCCTGCATTCACAGTGGCAGTGAAAGCCCCCTATTAAAACTATAGGACTTATAATTTTAACAAAGAATCATAGAAAGGTTACAGCACGGAAGGAGGCCATTCGGCCCATCGAGTCCGTGCTGGCTCTATGCAAGAGCAATCCAGCTAGTTCCACTCCCCTGCCTTTTCCCCGTAGCCCTGCAAATATTTTCCTTTCAAGTACTTATCCAGTTCCCTTTTGAAGGCCATGATTGAATCTGCCTCCACCACCCCCTCGGGCGGTGCATTCCAGATCCTAACCGCTCGCTGTGTAAAAACGTTTTTCCTCATGTCACCTTTGGTTCTTTTGCCAATCACCTTGAATCTATGTCCTCTGGTCCTTGACCCTTCCACCAATGGGAACACTTTCTCTCTATCTACTCTGTCTTGACCCTTCATGATTTTGAATACCTCTATTAAATCTCCTTGCAACCGTCTCTGTTCCAAGGAGAACAACCCCAGCTTGTCCAGTCTATCCACGTAACTAAAGTCCCTCATCCCTGGAATCATTCTAGTAAATCTCTTCTGTACCCTGTCTAAGGCCTTCACATCTTTCCTGAAGTGCAGTGCCCAGAACTGGACACAATACTCCAGTTGTGGATGAACCAGTGTTTTATAAAGGTTCATCATGACATCCAAACTTTTGTAATCTATGCCTCTAATCATAAAGCCCAGGATCCCGTATGCTTTTTTAACCGCTTTCTCAACCTGCCCTGTCACCTTCAACGATTTGTGCACATATACCCCCAGATCTCTCTGTTCCTGTAACCCTTTTAGAATTGTGCCCTCTAGTTTATATTGCCTCTCCTCATTCTTCCTATCGAAACGTATCACTTCGCATTTTTCTGCGTTAAATTTCATCTGCCATGTGTGCGCCAATGCCACCAGCCTGTCTATATCCTCTTGCAGTCTATCACTATCCTCCTCATTGTTCACTACCCTTCCAAGTTTTGTGTCATCTGCAAATTTTGAAATTGTGTCCTGTACACCCAAGTCCAAGTCATTAATATATATCAGGAAAAGCAGTGGTCCCAGCACTGACCCCTGTGGAACACCACTGTACACCTCCCTCCAGTCCGAAAAACAACCGTTCACCACTACTCCCTGTTTCCCATCCCTCAGCCAATTCTGTATCCATGTTGCTACTGCCCCCTTTATTCCATGGGCTACAATCTTGATGATAAGCCTAACGTGGGGCACTTTATCAAACGCCTTTTGAAAGTCCACACTACATCAACTGCACTGCCCTCATCTATCCTCTCTGTTACCTCATCAAAAAACTCTATCAGGTTAGTTAAACACGATTTGCCTTTAACAAATCCGTGCTGGCTTTCCCTAATCAATCCACCCTCATCCAAGTGACTGCTAATTCTGTCCCAGATTATCGTTTCTAAAAGTTTCCCCACTTCTGAGGTTAAACTGACTGGCCTATAGTTGCTGGGTTTATCCTTCCACCCTTTTTTGAACAAGGGTGTAACATTTGCAATTCTCCAGTCTCCTGGCACCACCCCCGTATCTACGGACATTTGGAAGATTCTGGCCAGTACCTCCACAATTTCCACCCTTACTTCCTTCAGCAACCTAGGATGCATCCCATCTGGACCAGGTGACTTATCTAGTTTAAGTACAGCTAGCCTTTCAGGTACCTCTTCTTTATCAATTTTTAGCCCATTCAGCATCTCAACCATATATTACTTTTCTGAAGCTCTGGCAGCATCTTCTTCCTTGGTAAAGACAGATGCAAAGTACTCATTTAGTACCTCAGCCATCCCCTCTGCCTCCATGAGTAGATCTCCTTTATGGTCTTTCATAGACCTTTCACCAGCGCTATGAGTGTTGCAATATTCCTAGCGTTCTTTTGCTATCACTTACTCTTCTGCAATAGTGGCAAGCTGTGGAGACAGAAAACAAAACAAGAGATAAAAAGCAGGGTTAAAGAAGATAGGCAGAGGAAAAATAGAAAAAGAAAATAAAGAGAAATGAAAAGGAGTAAAATAATAAAGAGAAAGAGAAAAGGAGAGAAGAGAATGAGAGAGAAAGTGAGACAAAGTATCAATATCACTTTTATGCTGTACTGAAAGATGAGCTGTTTCAGCTCTGAAAGATAATTACTGGAAGAAATCTTGCATCATTTAGAATATAAACTACTGAATGATTGAGCATCAATGCAAATTTGCACTGCAGTTTATTCATGTACAGAGTTCTCTGCACTATCAAAGAGTTTTGGAGAGCCTGATCAGTACAGCATATTATCATTCATAGTTTGTCTTTGTCATAATTCACACCCCTCCACAAAATAGTGACATATTAGTTAGAGTTGTTAATTAAAATTTTAACAACTGCAGGAGAGAAAACACAGATGGAAGGACCATTGAAAAAGCTGTCTGTTATATGAGAAGCAACCAGAGAGGGAGAGTAGGTGTTAAAGTGTAAGTGAACTCTTCACAGTCACACGATTCATTCCTAGAGAAACCAACGTTAACTTGGGGGATAACACATTGGCTTAAATAGTCAAATCCTTGGTCTGCACTAGGCCTTTGCAAAACAGCCACGGAGGATAGTACCCTGAGGCTTCTACAGTCTCTTTCACAAAGCTCTTAGATGTGTGAGTACATTATCTCTGGGCCTGGTAAAGGGAGCTTAGGAGAGGATTTGTAGCTCTGCAGGAAGGACAAAGAAAAATGTTTTCTAATAAATTATTCACAATCTCACAATCCCTTTTGAGGCACAGTATTGCGCAGTTTGCCTCTGTGCTTTTGGTTCCTGCTTTTTCATGTTGAGTCTTTCACGTACAATCTCACCTCCAGAGAGCAGCAGAGATCTCGGGCCATGCTGCTGCAGATAATGACACCAATTAATAACTTGTCATAATTCTGAGCCTGAAAGGGAGGCCTTAGAAACGCTCGCCATCAGCAATCAGGTCAGAAAACTATAGCAAAGCAAATGATGTCCAGGTGTTGTGAAGGCCTGAGAGTCCAACAGCTGGCTACTAAAGCAGGAAACTTACTGAAGTCTCCATAAGTGAAGCACTTTTATTACGCAGCATTTATGCAAAAAAACTATCTCTTTTCTCTTCGACAGTGGTTCTCTTCAGTAATTCACTGGCTTTTCATTGTCCTTTCCTTACCTACATAAATCACTTATACATTTTTTTCTGGCTATCTTTTTCTACATTGTATTCGCAGATTTAGTGGCATTTCAAATAGATAAACACAAGCAACATCTATCAAGGCAACAAAAAAATAGAGGGAGTGGGGGCTTAATCACAGCTACAGAATCCAGGTCCTCAGCATCTCCATTTACCTTGAGATAAATATATTCCTGTGACCACCAGAGCACAGGGTGACAAATCACCCCAGTCAGCTGGGTTGTGCAAGTGCTTATTGGCCTTTCTTTAAGTGGTCTTACCCTTCAATGAAAAGAATGGAGCTTGTCAAGCAGGACCAGATTAAAGTTAAAAAAGAAATGATCTGTTATTAGAAGACACCTATAGTGAATACCTAGAAAGAAAATTAATATGAAATCAATTTTTTTCTCTGGAATTAATTGAATACTAGGCTTTTATTTTTTTAAAGTTTTTTTAAAAATATCTTTTAAAAAGTTGCTTTCGTTCTTTTAGCGAGCTGATTTAAAAACACAGTTTAATTGAACGGAATCGCAATTAAATGTGTGAATGTCACGACTTGATTAAATCGGCTCTATTTTCAAAACAGCCATTAGCTTTTGACATTTTCATTGTTCATTTAAAAAAAAATCGTTTATGAATTTTAACTTTTCACAAACTGGATTTTTTCTTTGGCCTTTGCCCCCTGAAAAATTGTAAAATGTGTGTGCCTTGACGGCATGTGCTTAGAAAATCTCGATGCTGAATTTTTTGTTTTATTTTGAAAGTACGTGGCTTGGAAATAATCTACCTATCTTAACATTCATATCTTTGTAAAAATGCTAAAGAATTAGAATTAACCATATTTGAAGCATTATTAGACTTTGTCCTTCTATCAATATGAATGACATATTTTTCAAACATTGAATCCTGGCCTTGTCGAAAAACAAGAGGCAGGTTCAGGTTTATTTAGAAGTGAAACAACTGAGCAAAGATTTACCCCGCAAAAAATTCCAGACCAAATACACCTTGGATCGTGGACAAACATTTGCCCATCAAATTGACCTGTTTGCTGAAGAAATTCACAGTGGAGATCTAGTTGGATGATGAGAGTATGGGGAGGGGAACTATTTGTCAGCCATTGGGTCGCTCAGAGGGCCCAAGGTGGAAATGGCTTTCATCACTGTCTAGTGCTGAGACTTGCCCACACGTTGAACTTAGAGGAGATACAGCTGGCTGTACACAAATCATAAAAATGATGAGGGAAGTAGGACATTGGTGTAAAGAAAATAGAAAAAGGACGCAACAAAGCACCAGAGGCAGAAGTCTGGCCTTGAGAAACTATAAACTACCAATGCTGGAAGCTGGACAACATTATAAATCAGTTTGACTTTGGGAGAACTCACAATGATAAAAAAAAGCTTCTTTTCACACATTTCTGTATAAGATCATTTGCTTGTGATTTTTTTGATGGTTTCATTAGCTATACGTTAAGACCTGCAAGGTAACAGAAATCGGTAATAATTTGAATAAGGGAAGGGGATCTAATTAGAGAAAGACAGCATCTTATCAATAGTTCCACAAGAATTGCCTCGAAGTTGAGGGCACATATATTTCTTATTTCCTTGCGTGTACGTGAAGGTATTAAAGCTCCAACATCAAAAAGAGAGACAGATGTGCACACAGTCCAGTTTTCATCCGCTGGCTCGTTTTCCATTCCGGCAACTCTGTCTCTCTCTTTCTCTCTCTGTCTCTCAGATGAATGTGTGGATTCTACGCTTAGTTTGTCTGAACTCCTTCCAGGTCGGGGGAGCAGCTGTGACTACATTGTACTAATATTACCTTACTCCAAGCACATTGGGTGCCAAAGGTCACATTCATGTGACATTCTTCATCATTGGCTACTAGTTGTCAAAACCTTTTCCTTGCTCTGTACTCTGACTTAAAAAGAGTCCAGCGCTATTAGGCAGTGAGTTATTGCAAGCTGTTCCATTTTAGTGTGGATACCTCTCACCATTTAATATATGTCTAGCCATTTAGGTTGGTTCAACAATGCACAAGCTACTTTAAAGTTGAAATTATATTTTCTAAGCATTTTTTGCCTCTACAATTTTCTCTCACCACTCCTGAAGGTATTAACTTTTGCTGGCACACAGTTACCACGGGCACTGGCAGCGTGCCAGTACTTCACCCAAGTGGCTATCCTTCATAGTCAGTCATTGATAGTGAGTACTGGCAACCTATTCCACCACAACAGGCATCACAAGTCAAGATGACACTGTCCTCACCTGACGTCTACATGCACTTGTCAGCAGGAGTCCTGGATGGTACTCATTAGCAGGAACCCTGCCTAATTTTACTATCCTAGTTAAGGGACACTGCAGCCATTTGTAGCGTCCCTATTACTGCCTTGAGATCAACTAACAGTACAAACAGGTGAACAAGGGTGAGGTCAGGATCAGACTCATCACCATGCCCTCCACTGACAAAAAGTCTACTGACACTCACTATCTAGGCTTATACATGGCCACATCATATGCACATACAAACATATGAACATGACTGGCAGGAAAAGGCAAGCTGGTCAATCAAGCCTGCACCACTCATGATGGCTGGAGCATTTTGACTAGATACTTCCTACCTACCTCGCCCCCCACTTCCCAGTAGCCATGTAATCTCCTGGGAGAAGCAAGAAAAACAGAGAAAAGCCCAGGGACAATAAGGGAAAAAATACTCTGGAAAATTCCTCTCCAACCCCCTCAGGCGATCGAAACTGGTCAAGGAGATCACATAGACCATGTGTAAGGTACCAGAAGGCAGCCAGCACCTAAGCAGCCATAGGCCAATAACAGCCGGAGCTTTCCGGAATAGAGGGGGGGGAAATTCAAAAAATACATCAGGAGTTTTTACAAAATTATCTCTTGATGTTCCATTGTGGCAAAACCCACTGCAGTATGACATCACTGCTTCCATATGGTGTGCTGCATTTTGGGCTGGTTTATGTCCCCAGTGCTAGCCTGAGTGCCATAGCTGTGCCACAGAATAATCCCTAGGATTTTGACTCATATGAACATTTGGAAAGAAGAATGGGGAAAGGTCATCAGGCCCATCAAGCAGACAACTGACACCATTGACAGATACCATTTATCCACCCTTTAACCACAAAATCTCCTGGAAGAAGAAAAAAAGAGGAAACAAAACCTACAGCCAAGGTTATGTGATGAGTGAGATTGAACCCACAACCTTCTGATTCAGAGGCAAGAGTGCTACCACTGATTGAAGCTGAGCTTAGTGCTGCCGAGATTTCGCCCCCTATAACTAGACCTTTAAATTTAGGTCGGGGGTGTGGGTGAATCTTCCACCCTCCCCTTAGGTGCCTTACATATGTAAATGAGGGGCCTAATGCCTATTTTAGGCTAGCAGCTTGAAATTCATCTTTTTGAAATGCATGAGCTGCCTGTGCAGGTGACTAAAAAATGCTAATAGGACCTGAGGCCCAATATTGGGCTGGCCTCAGGCCTCCCAGTTGGGGTGTGCGCTCCGTGTGCGGTGCCTATTTCAGGACCGAAAACGAGCCTAAAGGAATTTCCACCCCAAAGAGTAAAAAGCTATGCATGATACTAGACATGAGCTTGGGTGAGGCCTCCTACAGCAAATAGCATTTTAAGGTGAAGGAAGGAACGGAGACAAACAAAAGGAAGAATGGAAAGAATGCACAAAAAGAACAAAACTCACATTTTTTCTGTTCTTGGGAATCTAGGCTGCACTTATTGCACATCCCTAGTTGTCCTTAAAAGGTAGTGGTGGGCCTTCTTCTTAAACGGCTGCAGTCCTTAGGTTGATGGTGTTTCCACAATAGTGTTAGATATGGAATTCCAAGATGTTAACCCAGCCAGGAAGAAGGAACAACAATGTATGCCCAAGTCAAGATGTTGTGCAACTTAAAGGAAACTTGGAAGGGTAACGTTCCCAGAACATTGTTGCTCTTATCCTTCTTGGTGGTACAGGGTACAGGAGAGAGAACTGCTCTTGGAGTAATCTAGTGAATTGTTGCAGTGCATCCTGCAGATTGTACATACCACCGTGCTCCAGTGGTGAATATTGAGTTCAGTGCCTGGGGTGCTAATCAAGCAAACTGCTTTGTCCTGAATAGTGTCAAGCTTCTTGAGTGTCGTTGCAGCTGCACCCATCCAGGCGAGTGATGAGAATTCAATAACATTCCTGACTTGTGGCTTCTAGTTGGTGGCAAGGCTTTGAGGGGTCAGGAGATGAGCCACCCAACACAGAGCAACCAGCCTCTGCCTTGCTCTTGTAGCAATGGTGTTGATATGGCTTGTCCAGTTAAGCATCTGGTCGTTGGTGACCCCCATGATGTTGATGGCAGGGCACTCGGTGACAGTAGGAGCTGTTGAAGAATGGTGGAGATGGCTGGGCTTTCTCTTGTTTCAGATAGTCATTACTTGGCACTTATGTGGTAGGTATGTTATCTGCCACTTGTCAGCCCAAGCCTGGATGTTGTCCAGCTCTTGCTGTAGGCTGACGTTGGCTGCTTCATTGTGGGAGTTGTGAATGGAGCTGGACACTGTGGAATCATCAGCGAGCAGCCACACTCCTGACCTTAGAACCAAGGGACTGTCATTGATGAAGAAGCTGAAGATGGTTGGGATGAGGATGCTTCCCTAAGAAACTCCTGCAGCAAAGTCCTGGGGCTGTGATGATTGATCGTTGACAATGAAAACCATCTTGTTTTATGTCAGATATGACTCCAGCCACTGGAGAGTTTTCCATTTGATTCCCGTTCACCTCAGTTTTGTTGGAGCCCCTTGGGCTATACTTGATCAAATGCCTTGATGTTGAAAGTAGCTACTCTCACCTCTTCTCTGGCATTCAGCTCTTGCGATCATTTCTGGATCAAGACTGCGATGAGGTCTGGAGCCAAGTGGTTTTGTGGAACCCGAGCTAAGTATGGATCCAACACATCAAGCACTTTGCACCAGAAGCAACATGAACTTAACTATATAAGCCGACTTTGTGCTATAGCACTACAGGCATATGTAGCGCTGAGGAAGCAGTGCCTCGTTGCCTGGACTTCATTATTGACTCCCATATCCCTTAATATACTTACTTCCCAAGTAAATATCAATCTCCCTTTTCAACATCTCAGATGACTTTGCACAAAGTCAAACTACTTTTCACAAAACCATTCTGATTCACCCTAATTAGTTTCTACCTTTCCAAGTGCTTATTTACTCTATAGTTATTTTCAATGGCCTTCTGGAGTAAGTGTGTTTCACATTCTCACAACTCTTTGCATGAAGAGAGATTTTCCATTATTAAATTTTACCTGAATTCTAAGAATACATTCCCTTGTTCTGGATTCCTCTAATAAAGGAAACCATATCAAATGCCTTCTGAAAATCCATGTATGTGACAACCATTGTTTCTCCTCTATCCATCACTTCAGTCTCTCTGTCAAAAAAAAACTCTATTAGGTTAGATAGACGAGGGAGGAGTCATTCCTTGTCTACCCTGTCAATTAGTTTCATTATTTTAAACACTTCAGTCCCTTACCCTCCACATCCCAAGAATCATCATGCAGAATTGTCACTGGATCTACTCTAAGGCCAGTCTATACTTCATAAGTTGAGGCTCCTAAACTTGAACACAATATACCAAATAAAGTTTCACCAATGCTCTGCATAATTATAAAAATACTTCCTTGCTTTTATGTTTTAAACTTATTATGATGAAGCCCAGTATTCTAGTAGCCTATTCAATCATTTTTACACCTGTGAACTAGCTTTTAGTACTTGCTCTTAGTTCATCCACCACCCCCCAAAGCACTTCCCCATTTAGATTAAACTCCTATCTACCATTCTTATATCCAAAATGTACTACCTCTTGCTTTGTTACATAAAACTGTACCTGCCATTATTCTTTCCACTTGCTTAAGCCATCAATATCCTTTTGCAATTTTTTGCTCCCTTCACAACTCATTATATCTCTGCAAACTCGGATATATTCGCCTCTATTCCCAAATTTAGATCATTGAGATATACTGAAATGCTGGAGCCCAGCACCGATTTCTGGAGTTAACCACTTGTCACTGCCCACCAATCTAATAATGTCCCTTTTATGCCAACTCTCTGCCCCCAATCTCTCAGCATATTATATCATAGGGCTATCTCCAATTCCATGCATTTCAATGTAAACTAGTAATCTCTTGTGTGGAACCTTATCAAATGCCTTCTGAAAATCCATATATATGACTCTGTCTCTAATGATGGATTCTAGTAATTTGCCTCTAACTGATGTTAAATTCATTGACCTGTAGTTAATTGGTTTGTCCCATCCTCCCTTTTTGAATAAAAATGTAACGTTTACTACTTTCTAGTAAGTATTAGAAGAATATAACTAAAAAAGCCCAAATTTCCTTGCCTACTTATTTTAATCCCATGGGTTGAAATCATTTGGGTCTGGAAGTTTGTCCAGCTCCAATTTAATTATGTTATCCATTACAATTTATTTGTTCATATTAATCCCTTTATCTTTCTCCCCTTCACTAATCTTTTGTCCTTTCTCTAACTTGAGTATTATATCCTTCTTCTCCACTGTGAAGACAAAAGCAAAATATTTATTTAGCTATTGCCTCATGTTCTTAACCTCTACCATTGTTATACCTAAATCAGTTTTTAATGAGCCCACCTACTCCTTTGCAAAGCTTTTTTTTTGCTACTATCCACAATATTTTTTCATACTCCCTTTTTTCCCTCATTAATTCTTGATTCTCCATTTGTTTGTATCTATAATCTTCCATTTCCCCAATTTCCTACAATTTTCCACTTTTATGTCAGCCTTCTTCTTTTGTTTAATATTGGTCCTACCCACTCTTGTAGACCATGGCTTGAATCACCGCAGAAATATCCTTGCATATTTACTTGCTCTGTTGTGTAGTAATTACTTCCTTAGATTCCATTTTTGGTCCATAGATTTACCAACCAATATTTTCTCTAACTCTATTCCAGCTGATTCCTCTCTTAGCCCCTCAAAGTTAGCCTTACATAAGTCCAAACCTTGGCTTGTGACCCTCCTTTATCTGTTTTAATCCTGGTAGTGAATTCATTCATATTATGGACACAATTCTCAAAATTCTCACTTACTACCAGATTGCTAATCACTTCTGATTCACTACTCATAACTAAATCAAGTATTGTCTATTCCCTTGTTGGGTTAAAGACTTGCTTCTCTTGGAACCAATCTTGAATACAAACAATAAATCTATTCTCTTTCCTACTCGTGTTGCTATTTCTCACCCAATCTATTTACAGATTGAAGTTTCCCATTATTACCACAATTTTTTTTTACAGGCCTCCCTATACACTTATTCCTCTGTTAAGTCGCAGTCAGGAGGTCTATAAAAAGCTCCAATGTTTTGTATCTCTCTCTCTATCTTAGCACTACTCACGGTGATTCCACCTGCTGACTACACTCACTTAGATTAGCTAAAGAAATTCCAAAATTAAAATAATACAAATAGCAGATACAGAGAATTGGAACAAAGGAGATACAGGGCATTGGAAATTTTCTTTTTGTAAAATTATGTCTTAAGTGCCTTCAGGCAGGGAGGGGTGAACATGATGGGGATGGAAGTGGAAGCACTCCAGCTATTTTATGAGTGGTGTTTATTTTCTGTATTTTAAGTGAGGGTTGCAATTTGCAACTACTGTAATTCATTTCAGCACAAACAGTATCAAGTCAGAGATCAGGTTCAGTGGATTAGAAGAAAGTGAAACATAAAATCAGAAGAAAAGCAAAACAGTAACACAAAAGCAAATTTCAAGTTTTCATTTATTGCTATCACAAGAATTTATCCACTTTTTGAAGCTGGAAATACGACTCAAATTGCAAGTTTGGCCGTAGGAAAAATGCCGACAGAATGATTTTTCAAAGCAGCAGAAAATAAAGTCTGAATTTTAAGCTAGGAACTATTTACTTCCTTGTCAAAAATGTAATTTTAGGCCTGGATTAGATGCAGTCGGGAGTTTCTCACTATCCCAGTTCTTTATCAATGTGACTGAGTCCCATCATCAACGCAGCTCACCATTGCAGTGACACAACACTTTGTTTCCCAGTACGATCTATCCTCACAGCTTCTCTCAGTGAGACTGGCCAATCAGTCCCAATGAATACAAAATTCTAGGCAGTTTTGTACTCTGGATTTATATCCACTAGAAATTGGATTGAGACTGTCTAACTAATTTCCCTAGGATCTTTAACAGCCATCACAGACAATGAGAGAGAGGAGACATTTTATTCCATCTGTCTGGGCTGGATTGAACCCAGGTTCATCGTTCAGTGAAATGACATTATTCTAATCAACTGTGCCATCAAGTCCACACTGTTTCTGCTTATTTTTAGGCACCTGCTTCTGAAAGAATTCTGTTTTCTTTTCTCGTATACCTAGCCAGAACAATAATGCTACTCTGGAAAGGCCACAGAGGCATGCAACCATGACGATTATGGGTATCAGGAACTTAAGTTATGAGGGAAGCCCAATGAGATTGGGTTTACTTGCTTTGGAAAAGAGAAGACCACATGTGAGCTAATCGAAATGACCAAGATTATGAAGTGAATTGACAAAGTTGATCCGGTTACATTGTTCATTATGGCAAAGGGTTCAATTACCAGGGGGCACAAATTAACAAGTTGGGAGTAAGACGACAAGGCCGGCAGCACTTGTTCTTAATTTATATTTGGTTGCCAATTTTCTCTCTGCTCCTGAACATTACACATACTCTCCCTCACCCAACTGTTCATTTTACATATGTGAGCCTAGAACATATGTGAGCCTAGAAAGTGACAATTACCAAACCCCCAGGTATCACAGCCAAGCCCCATCTTGCCCAGACTCAACATCCACTTTCCAAGGGGTTCACTGGATAGCAATCAAGAGTGGAAATTCTTCATCTCCCTGGCCTAGGAATATTAAAGCCATTTGTAAGGCCCCGACTGCAATCAGAGCTGAGATCGAGTGACTTTGCACAGAGTAGGTATCAAACCTGAGACTTTATGGTCTATATGGCTCAGCTACATCTGAGTTTTACCAACTGAGACATCAGGGGAGTAAGGCAGAACATTTTAACGCGGAGAATAATAAACTTGTGGAGTAAGCTATCAGAGAAGGCTACTGAAGTGGACAGTATAAATGGATTCAAGAAGCAACAAGAAGTGTTTCTTTAACAAGGAGGATTGGGGAATATGATAAGAAGGCAGGTTGGTGGGATGAGAACAATAAAAAAGTACAGCTTTGTTGCACCCTATAGTCTTTTCTTGTACCCTAAAATTTTTATGTTCTTTTAATCACAGAACGACCAGGAATTAAGTGAGTCTCTGAAAAGGATGAAAATGAAGGTGACTTTGTAAAATGGAGAGTGGAAAATTCATGGGGAGAGGAAAGTGGGAACAAAGGTTACCTGGTTTTATCGGATGATTGGTTCAATAAATGTTTGAGTTTTTTTTTATTTGATTGACCTGTCAGGAAGGATGGAAATTTCCCAAACACGTAATTCCTTCTTTACGCACATGTCTAGATACAGGGTACGGTAGCATAGTGGTGATGTTACTGGACTAATAATCCAGAGGCCTGGACTAATAATCTGGAATCATGAGTTCAAATCCTGCCACGGCAGCTGGAGAATTTAAATTCAATTAATTAAATAAAAAATCTGGAATTAAAATACTAGTATCAGTAATGGTGGCCATGAAACGATCGGATTGTCGTAAAAACCCATCTGGTTCACTAATGCCCTTTAGGGAAGGAAACCTGCCGTCCTTACCTGGTTCTGGCCTAAATGTGACTCCAGACCCACAGAAATGTGGTTGATTCTTAATTGCCCTCTGAAACGGCCTAGCAAGCCACTCAGTTGCACAATCTCGTGGAAAAAAAGTCATAAGAATAAAACCAGACCACTAGGCACCGGATACGACAAAGGCAAACCAAGTCCAGTTGACCCTGCAAAGTCCTCCTCACTAATATCTGGGGACTTGTGCCAAAATTGGGAGATCTGTCCCATAGACTAGTCAAGCAACAGCCTGACATAGCCATACTCACAGAATCATACCTTTCAGCCAATGTCCCAGACTCTTCCATCATCATCCCTGGGTATGTCCTGTCCCACCAGCAGGACAGACCCACCAGAGGTGGCGGTACAGTCATATACAGTCAGGAGGGAGTGGCCCTGGGAGTCCTCAACATTGACTCTGGACCCCATGAAATCTCATGGCATCAGGTCAAACATGGGCAAGGAAACCTCCTGCTGATTACCACCTACCGTCCTCCCTCAGCTGACGAATCAGTCCTCCTCCATGTTGAGCACCACTTGGAGGAAGCACTGAGGGTAGCAAGGGCACAGAATGTACTCCGGGTGGGTGACTTCAATGTCCATCACCAAGATGGCTCGGTAGCACGACTACTGACCGAGCTGGCCGAGTCCCGAAGGACATAGCTGACAGACTGGGCCTGCGGCAGCTGGTGAGTGAACCAACACGAGGGAATAACCTACTTGACCTCATCCTCACCAATCTACCTGTCGCAGATGCATCTGTCCATGACCAGTATTGGTAGGAGTGAGCACCGCACAGTCCTCATGGAGACGAAGTCCCGTCTTCGCACTGAGGACACCATCCAACGTGTTGTGTGGCAAAGGCTATGGGCCCCGACAACATCCCAGCTGTAGTGCTGAAGACTTGTGCTCCAGAACTAGCTGCGCCTCTAGCCAAGCTGTTCCAGTACAGCTACAACACTGGCATCTACCCGACAATGTGGAAAATTGCCCAGGTATGTCCTGTCCACAAAAAGCAGGACAAATCCAATCCGGCCAATTACCGCCCCATCAGTCTACTCTCAATCATCAGCAAAGTGATGGAAGGTGTCGTAGACAGTGCTATCAAGCAGCACTTACTCACCAATAACCTGCTCACCGATGCTCAGTTTGGGTTCCGCCAGGACCACTCGGCTCCAGATCTCATTACAGCCTTGGTCCAAACATGGACAAACGAGCTGAATTCCAGAGGTGAGGGTAGAGTGACTGCCCTTGACATCAAGGCAGCATTTGACCGAGTGTGGCACCAAGGAGCCCTAGTAAAATTGAAGTCAATGGGAATCAGGGGGAAAACTCTCCAGTGGCTGGAGTCATACCTAGCACAAAGGAAGATGGTAGTGGTTGTTGGAGGCCAATCATCTCAGCCCCAGGGCATTGCTGCAGGAGTTCCTCAGGGCAGTGTCCTAGGCCCAACCATCTTCAGCTGCTTCATCAATGACCTTCCCTCCATCATAAGGTCAGAAATGGGGATGTTCGCTGATGACTGCACAGTGTTCAGTTCCATTCGCAAGATAATGAAGCAGTCCGAGCCCCCATGCAGCAAGACCTGGACAACATCCAGGCTTGGGCTCATAAGTGCCAAGTAACATTCGCGCCAGATAAGTGCCAGGCAATGACCATCTCCAACAAGAGAGAGTCTAACCACCTCCCCTTGACATTCAATGGCATTACCATCGCCGAATCCCCCACCATCAACATCCTGGGGGTCACCATTGACCAGAAACTTAACTGGACCAGCCATATAAATACTGTGGCTACGAGAGCAGGTCAGAGGCTGGGTATTCTGCGGCGAGTGACTCACCTCCTGACTCCCCAAAGTCTTTCCACCATCTACAAGGCACAAGTCAGGAGTGTGATGGAATACTCTCCACTTGCCTGAATGAGTGCAGCTCCAACAACACTCAAGAAGCTCGACACCATCCAAGATAAAGCAGCCCGCTTGATTGGCACCCCATCCACCACCCTAAACATTCACTCCCTTCACCACCGGCGCACTGTGGCTGCAGTGTGTACCATCCACAGGATGCACTGCAGCAACTCGCCAAGGCTTCTTCGACAGCACCTCCCAAACCCGCGACCTCAACCACCTAGAAGGACAAGAGCAGCAGGCGCATGGGAACAACACCACCTGCACGTTCCCCTCCAAGTCACACACCATCCCGACTTGGAAATATATCGCCGTTCCTTCATTGTCGCTGGGTCAAAATCCTGGAACTCCCTTCCTAACAGCACTGTGGGAGAACCGTCACCACACGGACTGCAGCGGTTCAAGAAGGCGGCTCACCACCACCTTCTTGAGGGCAATTAGGGATGGGCAATAAATGCTGGCCTCGCCAGCGACGCCCACATCCCGTGAACAAATAAAAAAAAACTACCACCGTGCTAAATGGGATAGATTCAGAACAGATCTAGCAGCTCAAAACTGGGCATCCATGATGCGCTGTGGGCCATCAGCAGCAGCAGAATTGTATTCCAGCACCATCTGTAACCTCATGGCCCAGCATATTCCTCACTCTACTATTACCAACAAGCCAGGGGATCAACCCAGGCGTACCTAAAAACGAGGTGCCAACCTGGTGAAGCTACAACTCAGGACTACATGCATGCTTAACAGTGGAAGCAACATGCTATGGACAGAGCTAAGCGATTCCGCAACCAACGGATCAGATCAAAGCTCTGCAGTCCTGCCACATCCAGTCGTGAATGGTAGTGGACAATTAAACAACTAATGGGAGGAGGAGGCTCTGCAAACATCCCCATCCTCAATGATGGCAGAGTCCAGCACGTGAATGCAAAAGACAAGGCTGAAGCGTTTGCAACCATCTGCAGCCAGAAATGCCGAGTGGATGATCCATCTCGGCCTCCTCCTGATATCCCCACCATCACAGAAGCCAGTCTTCAGCCAATTCGATTCACTCCACATGATATCATGTAAACGGCTGAGCGTACTGGATACAGCAAAGGCCATGGGCCCCGACAACATCCCGGCTGTAGTGCTGAAGACTTGTGCTCCAGAACTAGCCGTGCCTCTAGCCAAACTGCTACAACACTGGCATCTACCCGACAATGTGGAAAATTGCCCAGGTATGTCCTGTCCACAAAAAGCATGACAAATACAATCCAGCCAATTACCACCCCATCAGTCTACTCTCAAGCATCAGCAAAGTGATGGAAGGTGTCGTCGACAGTGCTATCAAGCGGCACTTACTCACCAATAATCTGCTCACAGATGCTCAGTTTGGGTTCCACCAGGACCACTCGGCTCCAGACCTCATTACAGCCTTGGTCCAAACATGGACAAAAGAGCTGAATTCCAGAGGTGAGGTGACAGTGACTGCCCTTGACATCAAGGCAGCATTTGAGTGAGTGTGGCACCAAGGAGCCCTAGTAAAATTTAAGTCAATGGGAATCGGGGGAAAACTCTCCAGTGGCTGCAGTCATACCTAGCAGAAAGGAAGATGGTAGTGGTTGTTGGAGGCCAATAATCTCAGCCCAGGACATTGCTGCAGGAGTTCCTCAGGGCAGTGTCCTTGGCCCAACCATCTTCAGCTGCTTCATTGATGACCTTCCCTCCATCATAAGGTCAGAAATGGGGATGTTCGCTGATGATTGCACAGTGTTCAGTTCCATTCGCAACCCCTCAGATAATGAAGCTGTCCGTACCCGCATGCAGCAAGACCTGGACAACATCCAGGCTTGGGCTCATAAGTGCCAAGTAACATTCGCGCCAGACAAGTGCTAGGCAATGACCATCTCCAACAAGAGAGAGTCTAACCACCTCCCCTTGACATTCAATGGCATTACCATCGTTGAATCCCCCACCATCAACATCCTGGGGATCGCCAATGACCAGAAACTTAACTGGACCAGCCATATAAATACTGTGGCTACAAGAGCAGGCCAGAGGCTTGGTATTCTGCGGCGAGTGACTCACCTCCTGACTCCCCAAAGCCTTTCCACCATCTACAAGGCACAAGTCAGGAGTGTGATGGAATACTCTCCACTTGCCTGGATGAGTGCAGCTCCAACAACACTCAAGAAGCTCGACACCATCCAGGACAAAGCAGCCCGATTGATTGGCACCCCATCCACCACCCTAAACATTCACTCCCTTCATCACCGGCGCACTGTGGCTAGTGTGTATCATCCACAGGATGCACTGCAGCACCTCACCAAGGCTTCTTCGACAAACCCGTGACCTTTACCACCTAGAAGGACAAGGGCAGCAGGCACATGGGAACAACACCACCTGCACATTCCCTCCAAGTCACACACCATCCCGACTTGGAAATTTATCGCCATTCCTTCATCGTCGCTGGGTCAAAATCCTGGAACTCCGTACCTAATAGCACTGTGGGAAAACCTTCACCACACAGTCTGCAGCGGTTCAAGAAGGCGGCTCACCACCACCTTCTCAAGGGCAATTAGGGATGGGCAATAAATGCTGGCCTCGCCAGCGACGCCCACATCCCATGAACGAATAAAAAAAAGATAGATCGACCGAAGAACAGATGTCCATGAGGGTTTCAATGGGCTGGACTATCCCATTCTACCAACCTATTAACTTAAAGAGGCAAAATAGCTCCCAGTGAATCATTAATAGTTTATTTAAAAATTACAAGCCTAGAACTGCTGCTCCTTTTTGGGGTGGAATTCATGCAATTAAGGAACAGAGGGCCTTAATTGAGATGGAACTCCTCTCCACTGGGTTTCTGACCCTTCCTGGTTTTCACAGCAGCTCCCAATAGAGTGGGTACTTCTTCCACCTGTCCCACCCATCTCAATCTTAGTTTTAGGGACATGACATGTCTTTGATTTGTGATTATCACTGCACAAATAAAGAGTATTAGCATCTACATGAACGTCAATGTCCCCAGCACCAGGCCCTGCACAACCTCCCAGCCTATGATCTACATGATGCTATCCTTGGGGGACTCCAGGGGTAATGGTTTGGGAGCGGGAAGAGAAGCCATTACAGGTGATTCTCTGGCTACGACTGGATAGATAAGAATGGAACTGAGTGCAGTCCCACCCAGCTGGACGACAGAGGTGAAGCATTGGAGGAAGATGGTGTGGTCAACCATGTCAAAGGCTGCAGACAGGTCGAGAAGGATGAGGGTGGATAGTTTACCATGGTCACGGTCACATAGGATGTCATTTGTGATTTTTGATTGGCTGCTCCGCAGTGCATTAGTAATAACTCACCTAATCTCCAATAAACTTATGTGTTCCTGCAAGTGCACTAAAAAATTTGGAAAATTAATTTTAATTTAACATAAAATCAGTGTTCTCAGAGCAAATTAAATGGCTGGGTTACGATAGAAGAACTTTTGGATATGAGAACAAAAAATTCCAGTGATACTAGAACCTTGGATTTCTTTCCTCCTAAGTAATGCTTTAGAAACTCCTTTTAGAAAACAGTGCAAGAGAAATATTTAATTAGGGAAAGAGCTGAAAGCTGTGGTGAGAACCACGACATAGATCATCAGATACTCTGGAACTCAATGATTCGTATGTTGTTGGGATCATAGAAATTTCAATTACGAAATGTAACAGGTTCTGAGAAATGAATAATGTAGGTTGCAAAGTTAAAGTCATATCCCAATTTTCAGGAGGTTGAGAGAAATTTCACTGAACTTTATCTCATCAGAAGTTTTAACCACAGTAGATTATTCCCCCCAGAAGATTTAGTGGGTTGGGTACAGTCCATAATAGGACTTCAATTGTATATGGTATTTGGAAGGAATAGGCTTGATGGTTCAAGTGACCTTTCCTCGTTACATATTTTCTTATGTTTTCTAACAGATATTTCACACTACAGGCTCAATACCTACCTTGATGTTCTAGATGTCAAAGGCCAGTGCCATGTACTTGGTTTACTCATCACTAACTGCTTGATCCAAGTCGTTATGTGAGGAGCATTTGAAAGACAGGAAAGACCAAAGTAACCATTACCTCCTTTCAGCTTGGTCCCAAAAGGCTGACAATGCTGAAACTGGCATCCCAGATATTGATGTGAATCAACTATTGGAACAGAACCCCCCTGTATTCTTCAATTAATAGATAAGAAAAGCACTTACATTTCTTGTATCCATTTTTGAGACGCCTTCAACCTCGTGCCTTAAACAGTTCTTATGAAGAAGCTGGAAGCTAAGGGAATACACAACCAAATCTTGGATCATATGTTGAGTGTATCCTCCAGCTCCAAGATCCATGTAAGGGTTGACTTTTTTTTATTCATCAAGATAGTTTATTTCCATTAAATCACAGGACAAAACAGTAGACATCATAAACACACCAGCAGTACAGACCTCATCATTCTTAACACACCAAACATTACAGAACTTGGTATCAGAAGTATTGTGACAAAGTGAACTTATAAAAATAGGACTAGAAACAATGGAAAGGATAGATGCAATCATTGTGGATTGGAAAACAAGTGTGAAAAGACTAAGGAAGCCACTCCTTCACATTCCAATGTGTCTGTAGATATAGCCTTAACATTGAACACATAGCCACCACTTTGAGTAGCAAGAAAAGATTTATATGTGGTGGCATGTGAATTCACTTCAGTCATGATTAGCTGAAATATTTTAACAGAAAAATGTAAGGCATGAGAGATGCTACATTATGAACTGAAATGGCACATTTCATACAAAATTCAACAGGAAATGGTTTGGCATTTTGGAATTCTATGCTAATACTTCATGTACCATAATAAAGGTGTTGATTTATGCATCTCAATTCTTCCACAAAGGGATTTTTTCTTTTTTCTTCTTTTATAGGCCCCCCTTTTATAAGAAGGAGGGGGGGGGTTCGGGTGTGTTTTATTTAAAACAAATCAAAAACCAAGTAACAGTGACAAAGGGATTATATCATGTAAGGGTTGATGGTGTTAATTGTATGATTTATATCAATGAGTGTTGGTGTGTATGTAAGGGGAATCTCTATGAATAAAGACTTGGAAACAACTAAAGACCAGGCTCTAGTATTTTAATCCTTCACCACATGGCTATACAGTTATAACAGATGGGAGACTCATGGAAACTATTTCTGTAAAAAGAGGAGCAAAACAAGCTTCATGAACAAACAGACTGCAATAGAGAGAGAGAGAGATGTTGAAGGCAAGAGGTGAGCAAAGGATCACCTATCAGACAACAAGAATTTTCTTGTTTCCCAGCCAGGAGTATGAGAGAGTTGCTGGAACAGCCTCCCAGACATTCAAATCTTGGATGGATGTGGGTTTTAAAAATACTTCCTCAAGATCATTCTGATTTGATTTTCTATGAATGTTCAATATAATTTATGAATTGTGATCAGCCTCATGAGGGAAATAAATCATACAGGCCTCCAAGAAGCAATCTCTTTTTTGCAATGAAAGTTTCAGTTTTATTTGTTTTTCCAATTTTCTTCACTCCCATCCTGAAGGGGGTGATTCATGATGGGATACAGCTCCACTGTCCTCAGGTGTTAGCAATCAGTAGGGTAAATTTTCCAGCAGCTACACCCAATAAATGGATGTTAATTGGACACAATCTATCAGAAATATGGAGGTTATAATATTTAAATGAGATCTCAATGATGTCATTTAGACATCATGCAATTTCTTGGACTTGTGCTGGATTAGCATTGACTTATCCACCCACACATATAAAAGGAGCATCTGGGGTTGATACCGGCTGCATAAAATCCAGAAATGTGTTTAAAGAGGCCTTTAAGAAAATTTTTTGCTGTATTTTGAGACTGTTTTTCTGAGTTTTTGTTTATTTTTAATTTGTCAGAACTTAGTTGTGCAGGATGCTTTGTGCCAAGTATTTTGTAGACCTCATTGTTTTAGAATGTCACAATATTGGTGCGATGGTTGCTCCATGGGAATTCCTCTACTTTTTTTTGGAAAAAGATAAAGAACAACAGAGGAACAAAAGCAAAATACCGCAGATGCTGGAAATCTGAAACAAAAACAGAAAATTCTGGAAATACTCAGCAGGTCAGGCAGCATCTGTGGCAAGAGAAACAGAGTTAACATTTCAGATCGATGAACAACAGAGGGATGCCAGACAGATCAGCCTGAGGCAGAGGCTGTCTGCACCCAACGCATGGTACCCTCACAGCCACAGACACCTGGATTTGTCAGAGGAGCTCTGCTTGCAGATGCTCTGAATTGCCAGCGAAGCAGTGGCAGTACAGTGCCATCTGCAGCTGGCACATCAGTAACTAACATGCTTGGCACTACCAAAGCCAGTAATAGCCAGCTGTGTCCTCAAGTATATGAAGAACTTTCATTTATATAGTACCTTTCATGCTCAGGACATCCCAAAGCATTTCACAGTCAGTTAAGTACTTTTGAAGTGTAGTCACTGTTGTAATATAAGAAACCGAGGTAGCCAAATTATGCACAGCAAGTTCCCTCAAACAGCAATGTGATAAATGACCGGATTGTCTGCTTTAGTGATGTTGATTGAAGGATAAATGTCAGCCTGAACAGCTCCTTGTTCTTCTTCAAATAGATGTTTTACATCCATTTGAGAGGGCAGATGGGGCCTTAATTTAACATCTCATCCAAAAGACAGATCTTCCAACAGTGCAGCCCATCCTCAGTACTGCACTGAAGTGTCAGTCTAGATTATGTGCTTATGTCTCTGAAATGATGAACCCATGACCTATTCTACCACTAAGCCAAGGCTGACACCTGTCTCTGCCTCCTTCCAGGAGTGCTACCTATGGGAAGGGTACCCTGCAGTGACAAACAGAACTACATTCTTCCTATTACTTCATGCAGCACAACTTCCACTTTGCGAGCTATCAATCATGGATTTCAGGTGTTTCACTGCCCCATCCTTTGATCAAAGTTTCCTACCTCCACATTTATTGTGTTAACTATTGGGGTATTTCAGACATTTATGTTACCCATTTATGTAGCGATGGCTGAAATATACATTAAGCATTCCTTTAAGGACTAGGCTGCTTACAAGCAATTTCCTGCCTCTTCTACTGGCAAGTTCCCAATGCCAGGCCCAATGTTATGTAAGCGAGGCTGATCCTACAAAATCAGGCTGGGTCAGCTCATTAACAGTCAGCTGGGCGTTGATGACACATCACAGGAAAATCTACACTGGCGAGTATTGGCAGGCTGCTGGATCATGGAGGGCATCACAGGCAAATACGATCCTGTCTTCATCTAACAATTTTCAGCAGGGGTCACTGGACTGCATCAGAAGCAAGAACTCTTGACCTTCCCCTCCCCAGTAAATTATAGCACTTCAATTGCTGTCCTGGCTGAGATCAGCTCAACTCAGTACAAACCAGGAATCAAAGCTATGACTTCCTAGACTGTGTGGCTTAGCGGTACATTGAGCAGTGCTTTTACCCAGCAGCCCTTCGGGGGAGCTATAAAATACATTTTAAAGGAAACACCAGCTTACAGAGGTGGATGCTCTGTCAATGGATGGGCCGACCTGGTTAACATCACATTTCTTAGCAAACGAGCTCTTCATTCTAAATGCCAGCACCAGTACTTTACCTCCTCATTAACCCAGATCACTACAAGAATGTTTTATCTATGAGGTATTGATTACAAATTACTGTACACATCTGTTTTTAATGGATATTACCAGCTAAATCATTATCTTTCAGCATGCATAAATTACCTCAGCTACTAAATAAGTCACAATTGTAGAGAATTGTTTTTAATCTAACACCAAAATCCAGTTTATTCCATTAATAATCATTTATTTCAAATGACAGAATGTTACAATGTATTTATATTGAAAGAAGAACAGGGCGGAGGGAGAACATTTTGTACAAATTACCCATCAGTAATAAAAAAATTAGATCCAACAAGTTTGCCCTTTTTAGATCGCCCAGCTCAGATTCCTCCCACCCTCACTACACACTGATTTCCACCCCGCCCCCGCCCCCCCGAGTTAAAATTAACCCCATGGTCATAGTCATCATTGGTCTTCCTTACTAATTTACACTACAACCCTAATATTTTGTATAAAAAAGTTTTGCCTGATTTCCGTTCTTACTCATAACTTCCCAATGTTAACATTGTCCCTCGTTATTTGAAGTCTTCACCATACTGAACACTTTGCTTAAGTTCACTTTGTAACTCCCCTTTATAATCTTCAAACCCTCAGTCAAACACCTTGAAGTCTTCTCTTTTGTAGATAGAACAAGCCCATCAGCCTTAACCTTTCCTCCTATTTTAGGTTGCTGATCCCAGAATCACCTTGATTGCTTACCTCTGTAATCTCAACTCAAAACTATATTTAAGACAGTGTGAATCTATTGCAGCTGCTCCAAGCTGTCTTATTATTATAAATGTAATCCATTTGTATAATTAAATTCATTTCTGTACTGATGATGTGCTGATGGAGTTTACTGATGTTTCCATGAACTGTCATTGAGTGTTACATCAAAGGTGGACTCCTGATCTCAGTTGTACCATCAGAAGAAATGTCAAGAGCAGACCTGATAGTTCCCCACAGAACGGAGAGCATGGAATAAGAAAAGATTATTTAGCCTATCAAGCCTGCATCTTCAACAGATTGAGCTGATGTTGTGATTATAGCATTTAATTGGTTTACGCTGGATTTTTTCTTTTCCCATTTTTCTTCCCTTCTCTCCAGAAGATACTGACTTCTGTGTGGGTATGGCTCCACAGCCAATTATCACTCTTTGGTACCTCACCCAAGTAATCTGTCTTCCTTAATCACCCTAGATAGTGAGCATCAATAGGTTGTTCAACTGTAGGGGCATCATACCCCAACCTAATCTTATTCCTCCATCCACATATTAAACTGACCAGCAGGAGTCAATGGATAGTATCAGAAGCTGGGAACCTGGCTGATTTTTTTTCCTTCCTAGTCCAGGGATGCTAGGCCAAATGTTGTGCTCTTGCCACCATCTTGGCTGAGATCAAACCTATGGTCTTCCAAACATGTAAAATGGGATTGGAGTAGCCAGCTCCAGTTCAGGAACTAGCAGCAGTACTTTCTATAAGCTATGATTCCTATTTCACAAAATCTATATGATTCTGTCTGCAGAGCTCAATTCCTGGATATAGTTTTAATGGAATCAAATGTACTGCACAAAGAAAGTTCTAGGTCACACTTCTTGATGTATCAGTGAGAATTCCCATGAGTATGATTTTTACAACTCTTAAGTGAATCAGTTGGATTTTCAGGACTGTCCAGAGCATTGCAGCTGAAGTTTATCTTTGTTTTTATATTTTTTTGTGAATTTTCTGCTTAAAAAGGTAAAGGATATTACTGCTGGGGACTAGAACATTTTTCCATTTCAGGCACCCTGTGTCAATATCAACTACTGCTAGGTCAGGTGTAGCATGGTTAGAAACAGAGTACAGTTCCATCTACACTATTCCCAACTATGTGCCTCAACCCAACCTCAGAAGAGCATCCCCGACTGCAGCAGCATAACCCTTGTTTCCCATGCTGCCACCTTGTGGTATCTGAGTGAGATTGTCAATTTAGCACCAATTAATGTTGAATTAAGGGCAATTTTGTGCCCACTTTTTGACCCAATACCTGGTAGGAATGGGATTGTGAAGTGCAAACTCATTTCACATAGAACAGCTGGTAAGTAGCAAAGATATTGAACCCATCAGTCTGGACTTGTTTTGAACCCTGAGATGAAAGAGCTTTTCTATTTTTTTATATATTTGATGGCACAGCAACAAGGTGCAGCTGGGGATTACTGAAACAAGGACAGATGTCTCAGGAACTTGACCCTGGTGTCTGCTATGAGCATAAAAGACTTGGAGAAATTGTACTGGATACCAGTGCACAAGTCTCAGATTTTCTATGGCCTAACACATGCTCCAACAACCCTATTTCAGTGATAGTTAATTTAGTATTTGAACTTCTGTGTATAGGGGAGATCTCCAGGCACCTACACGTTTTTTTATTTATTGAGAAAACTAAGTGAAGGGCTAAAGCCCATAGTGCATGGCACCACCAAGGTTGAAAAGAGTAGGGAAGAACATAAGGTAAACAGGAAAATAGTGGTTAGATGACGGCAAGATTGGGTTTTATAAATTGTAGCAGGAAAGAAAGAATGAAGGAGGTAAAGAGTGCCACCATTTTGAAAACAATGAGTTATACTACAACCAATGCAATGAGTCTTCATTTCTCCACAGTGAGGATGCAGGATGAAGAAAGAGCATGTAGGACGGTGCATTTGCAGGTTTGGAAAAACAGGAGTAACTCTGAGTATGTGAGAGAGAGATTAACAGGCAGGAGAAGCAGTAAATGAAGCTTCAGTGTTGGTATTCAGTATACATTTTTTTTGGATTCACACAGAATGTTGCTGCAGCAACTCTTGAGTTTTTGATATAAAATAACATCCTTCTAAAAATTATCATCCTTACATCACAGACTGTGTTTAGTTAATACGTTTGTTTTTGTCTTATTAAACTAATGAAGAATGTTTAGCAGTGGGAGACTTTGAGGGTAACTCACCGTGAACAGTCCGTAACAGAAGAATCATTCTGGATCAAGCAGTGATCAGTCTTGCACTACAGGAGGGAGTAAAGTGAAAAGAACAGGCTGGACCAATGTGTTTTCCATGATACTTAACAGCAGGAGAGTTCTCGATACTAAAGCTCAGCAGTACCAAAGCATAAACTTTTCCCACTTCTTACATCCCCGGGAATGAATGTAAAACAAAATTAAGAATACAGCCTGGTTGGGACTATAAGAGTAAAATGCTTGTAATTCATGGTGACACAGTATTTTACAGTTCCCCTTTACTACAATCTACAATACCTATTGTTATAACATTTATAAAAGTAATTAATTGGAAAGTCATGTTTTACATCAGAGCTGTGAGATGAACTTATTTCAATAATTCTGTCACAAGATCAATAGTAGCAGAAGTAGTAGATGGTAGTCATCTTCCAAACTCAAACTGCTGAATATCTTTGAGAAATAAACCAGTTAAAAATATAACATTTAAATGCATTCAGGCCCTAAATCTGTAAAATATGAACATCGGTGTCACAACCTTTGTGTATATAGATTTCTTTTTCTTCAAAAGGTCAGAGGTCAATGTCAGAATGCCCCTATGACAGCCATTAACTACACCCAGTGAACTTACTCCATATTGATCCGTATTTTCAAAGTATCTATTATGTCACAGATAAAAGATGGTTGGATCACAACGTTCTAAAACAGATAATTCATAAATGGCGCAAAGGGTCATGCAGTTTTGATATATTGCTGTTTCACTTTAAAAACTGGTTAAAAGTCACTGAAAGAGGCTGCAAATGGCTCAATATCACTGGAGTTCTTACTCCAAACGGCATGAGGAAAAACACAGCTGAAATGGTCTGCCTGGCTTTGAGAGCCAACCTGTAAGATCTATATTGCACAGGGATGAACTGCATTATTTCAACCAGAGAGGAAAGGGGAAAGGTTAGAAGATAGAAATGCTTGCAATCTGTTCTTAGACAAAAGGATCCCTCTTTCCAGTTTTTCTCTTACTCTCCTGAAGATGTTGATTTGTGCCGTGGTAATGGTTGGACAGGCATCTGGGCTGTGTTGTCACAGTAAAGCTTAATCCTATCCTAATCAGATATCCATACTCACACAATTTCCAGCAGGAATCGCAGGATGGCGATCTGGGAATTCTGGCTGACCTTCCCCTGCTTAGCCCAAGTGACACTGGGGCTATTTGTAGAGAGCCAAGTGCAGCCACAGTTCAGACTGAACCTGGGACCTTCCAGGTTTGGGGTGCACTCATCTGTTTATCATGGAGTTATTTTGCTTGTAACTATCCCTCCAGTACAAATGTAATATCTATTAATTTGTCTGCCGTATTTCAAAGCTGAAAGCTGATGAAGGCACAGAAGCAGAGGCTGGACCCTTTTGAAGTGTTCTGTGCAAGAAGGATGTTGGATGTGAGCTGAGAGGACAGAGCCACCAATATTGAATTAATGAGGAGTGGCCTGCGTGCAACAGCAGATTGTCTTACAGTGAGAAGATTATGATGGCAAGGAGTGTGTGACATATAGCTGAAGATCAGTACTGTTGTAAGGTGAAAGGGTGAGTTGCAAATGGAGAACGATCATGTGAAATGCCAAAGCTGAAATATTGGGACTGTGTGCAGAAAGACCTGAATTAAATGACAATGGCTAGACAGCTGTGTGACTGGCAGAAGGAAGGGGGCAATGATGAGGTCATGTGGTGTCTATGACCAGTTTCGTGACTGATATATAACATAATCTCAGAAGGGACAGTGGCTATTTGAAAAACATTCTCAAGCCCACAAATGTACTTTATCATCATCCCATTGGTGATATACAGAGAAGAATGGCTCCTCAAAGGGAGAAGAAAAGGTCTCAGTTAGGAAAAAATATAAGAGCCACAATAGAAATATTAACTGGTTCTCCAGATGGCCTAAAGGATCAAGGCACCGCCCATGTACTACTAAATGACACAAACCCAGTTGAGGTCAACTAATTCAGTCTGTACTGAGTTTTTTTTTATTCGTTCATGGGATGTGGGCGGCCCTGGCAAGGCCAGCATTTATTGCCCATCCCTAATTGCCCTTGAGAAGTTGGTGGTGAGCCGCCTTCTTGAACCGCTGCAGTCCGTGTGGTGAAGGTTCTCCCACAGTGCTGTTAGGAAGGGAGTTCCAGGATTTTGACCCAGCGACGATGAAGGAATGGCGATATATTTCCAAGTCGGGATGGTGTGTGAGTTGGAGGGGAACGTGTAAGTGGTGGTGTTCCCATGTGCCTGCTGTCCTTGTCCTTCTAGGTGGTAGAGGTCGCGGGTTTGGGAAGTGCTGTCGAAGAACTCTTGGTGGATGGTACACACTGCAGCCACAGTGCGTCGGTGGTGAAAGGTGTGGATGTTTAGGGTGATGGATGGGGTGCTTTGTCCTGGATGGTGTCGAGCTTCTTGAGTGGTGTTGATTTCAGCTGGGACAGCATGGAGAAGTTATAATTGGTCTGAGCGCCCCTGTAGTAAGGATGGGAAAACCAGCGAGGATTCCTGCTCCTAATCGCTATCTCGTGACTCTTGCTGGAAAGTGCGGATGTGTGCACATTGAGCGAGGACAGCACTGGACTCAAAATGGATCCCCTCTACTATGAATAGCCTGCTGTTACCCACCCTCTGGGATCACACATGAAATGGCCACCCGGATGACGTACCTGTGGAACTGTCACCTTGCAAAAGTCACTGAGGGCGGAAAGGGGGAACAAACTGGAAGAAACAATCAAATATTAATTGATTCACCATACAGACCCGGAAGGTCCCAGGTTCAATGCTTGATCTGTGCCGAGTCAGCTGATCTCAGCTGAGGTGGGATTAGGGGTGCAATACTAATTCTTAGCAGGTTCGAGCTGGGAATGGGGAACAAAAATGCAAAGGGGCATTACAATTGATATTACAATTGATATCCTGTCCACCTGGGATGAGACTCTGTATTCTTTGGTGACTCCAAGAGCCCAATACTGCCAGAAAGTGTGTTCATAGTGCTGTAAGGGTTAAAATGAATTAACAAGAATTGCATGCCTTGGGTGTGATTACACATCAAAATATGATTGACAACAGCTTTCTCTTTACACACAATTTTAGTAACTTGCATGTGATAGTTTTAAAGGGGCATGCTCTTGAAGAAAAAAGCATTGGTAATATTTGTTCAAATTTTGAGGTTTAATATTTTCAAAGGAAACTTAAAATGTAAAAATACTACATGATTCTATAATACTCAAGGCTACAAATAGTTTTTCTTAATTTTTTTTTAGTTACCTGATGGCTTAGTGGGTAAATCTGATGTGCTACTTAGGGATACCAACTAGGAATGTCCCAAGTTTGATCCCTGATTTGTGCTGAATTAACTATCTGAGCTGGGGCAGGAGCGGAGGTGCTACAATTTGTCTCAGTGCTACCAAGCTCGGCAGGAGAAAAATCAGCCAGGGTTCCAGATTCTGATTACTGTCCAGCTGGAAAGTGCGTGTGAGTGGACACTGGGTAAGGAGAGGACCAGGCACATGAAGAAAAGGCTGCTTTGGTAAGGTAGCATAGGGATGGCCAGCGCTGAGGTGAATTGTTGGAAGCATACTCTGGAATGAGCTGGCACCTTCTGGAAAGATGCAAAACAATGGCAGGGGAGTTATATTTTGTAGCTGTTAAGTATTCCTGTTTTGAGAGCTGTTAGGAGAATTCTATGATACAGAGGCTACCATTATTCTACTCAAAGCATTGTGTTATTTGCATGATCAGTGGGATAAAACTTTGCAGTGGTGTAATAAATAGTAACACTGGCAAAATACAACAGCACATGGCTTGCAATTTAACACCTTAATTCTTCTTTTTCAGGTCATGGTTTTTAATCAAATATATTAGAATGTTGCACAGTAACCATGATTTGTGGGTCACTGAGTCAGTATGATCCCTTTGAATAGATGTTATACAAACTGTTAAAATAAATCTTTAGTTTACACGTGTTCTCTGAAATCTGTTAACAGCAGGAAAGCCGATAATTGCTGAATGAATGTTTAAGGTGCACAATGCATAATCAATGATCTTTATTATTTAAAATACTAAAGTATGGAGAGCTCACCACTCTAGATTTTGTGTCTGTGCTAAGCTAAATAAGATGTCTAAGGAACCCAGCTCAAGTCTTCCAAAACCCCCCTGTTAGTATTCTTTCATGCCAATTAGTCACATTTTGCATGGTTATAGTGGCAGTCTCTGTGACTATGAGGGGCTCTGTTAGCTCAATCAGCTTCTAAACTGAAAGAAAGGGCATTCTCTTAGCAAATAAAGAATAATCAGCATTTGTTGTTTGTCTGGGTTTTTTTTTACATATTAACCCATATAGGAGCAGGGAGTAGTTTAACAAGAAGTCTCTAAGTTTTATGAGAAGAATTACATTAACAGATCTCTACCTGTTTCCTCCTCCCCCTTTACAACATAACAGGGCCTATACTCAAGTTAGAACACACACTTTCAAAAAATGGAGTTCTATTACGCATTGCAATCAGGAATGGGAGCCTTGGCTGAACTTTCACCTCCCTAGTTTGGCCGTACAGAGGGTAGTTGTAGTGCCCCATATCAGGTAAGATCAATAGAAACCAAAGATTAAACTTCCTGATCTACGTAGCTCATTGCTACACTACCTGGTACAATTACATAGTTTCTCTTGCTCATTCATATGATCATTTTTTTCAATCCTGGAATTCTAATAGCCATTCTACGATCAAATCAAACAGATTCACCCCTCGCAAATAGTCATGACTTTGGCTGAAATATACGTGCGACTTTGCTGTGACGTACCAAACACTCAGTCTAGAAACCACAAGGGTAGGAACTCTGATTGGCAAAGTTCATGTACAAATGTTTAACAAACTTATACTATGTTCCTGTGTATTAACCCATTTATTTTGAGCAGGCTAATGCCAATATATTCGGAGCACAATCTGCATATTTAAAGAAGGACCGTGTCAGTTTCTGACTGGTGTCAGAAAAGCAGGTTAAAATCGGAACCTGCGGGAAGAGAGCGGAACCTCGGCAGATACGTCCCACGGGCAATTTTAACTGCCCGCCAGGAAGGCATGGTTAAAATCGTCCCTAGAAAAGTTGGAAGAGTTTTATTTTTTTTCCCTTCCTCTCCTGAAGTCACTGACCCATCCTGGGGCAGAGTTCCACAAATGGCAGACCCTCTCTAAAATCTCACCTAAGTGGTCATTCTTCACGTGTGAACTTGAATATTTGTTAATATGCTATCTGACTGTAGGGGCATTACATCTGATCCCGCTCGTGTCCTCATCCAACATCCATCCATGCCCACTTTCCACCAAGGGTCATTTGATAACAATCAAAGCAGGAAGTGTAGAATTTTCACTCCATAGCCCAGTTGCACTACGGCAAATTGCAGTGCTCAACCGCTGAAATGACTGAGATCAGCCAACTCAGCACAGATTAGAAATCAGACCCGAGATTTACACATTCTGTATAACTCAGTACCACACTGGGACTCCCCAACTCACTAGGCCATTAGGCAGCCGGCAAAAATATTTGTTTAGTAGTTAGCAGGATACTGCAGCCAGAAAACAGTTAAACTCTGTTAACTGACCAAGGTTTCCATCACAGATTTAAGAAAATGATTCTAAGAAATGTGCCATTCACAAGTGCTGTGTGTCAGATTAATTGGAACAGATTGAACTATTAGCAGCGACACACACTTTAACACTTCAATGTAATTATGTAAGAAACATCATTTTTTAATTTCAGAAGTAGTAATTCCTTCTGTCAACCTATATTGGATCTTTAAAAAAAAAACTCCAACTATTAAATCCATACAAAATACAGAATTATTGTGATCTTTTAATTAAAAAGATTGTAGCTTCTCTAAAGGGTTTAGTGGGCAAATGTACCTTGCAAATGTGCAGTGCTGTGCCATACACACCTGTATCTGCTGTTAGCTGATCTGATCCAGACTGATAGTTGGGGTGGTACAATTTGTCTCAACACCCAGGGCTGAGAGGGGGAAAATCAGCCAGGGTTCCTGCCTCTATTTCCTATCCATGACCTCTGCTGGAGAGTACACGGATTTTAGATGTTAGGTGAGGTGGAACTGGGCTCAGCTGTGATGCAACCACTGTAGTCGAGTAGCCTGCTGCCCACACTGTCCAGGGCCACATACATGGTGGTGCAGCTATTTGGGTGAGGTGCCATATGGCCGCCTGCAACCATGGAACTCTACTCTGGCAAGAGTCAGCACCTTCAGCGGAGATGGGGAGAAAAAGTTGCAATACCAATACAAGCTCACCACCATCCTTCTCACAGGTAACTAGGGATGGGCAATAAATGCTGGCCTTGCCAGCAACACCTACAACCTGAGAATTAATTTTTAAAAATTAAAGACAAATTAGATAATGAGGACATTTATCAACTTACTAACAGATTTATTTTAAAACTTAATGTATTTTTTTTCTTTGGAGACATTGAAAACCTGTATTCTTTGAAGTGCCCTGCAGGTAACAGAATAAAGGAGGTGGATATAGTGGATTTACCACTTTTTTTAACCATATGTAGCAGCTCATCCACTGTTTGGGCACTCTCTGGTGAGCACAGTGACAGCGACTCTCTGTCTGGAAGCCCCACTGAGTCATGAAATGAGCAAAAATCCATGCACCTGATCAGCCCCTATTAGCCCCCCCAGGCTGATGAAGCCTGCCAGCCTCTTTACATGTTAACATATAACCAGCTCCTGCAGAAAAATCACCAGTGCAAACCGCGGCTCCTGATTTATATAAATTATAAAATTACACCTTCATCTGCCTTCGGTTTTCTCTTGGTTTTTTTTTAGTTTTCCCGCTCCATCCAATGTATAAGCTTCTTTGGTGTGACAGGAAGGCTCGCGATGTGGCGGTTTGCCGTGGCAGTTGACGGTTTGAGAAGAGCGGGAGGTGTCAATGGTTGCAGGTCCGGCCTGCAGCGCTGGGGGGGGGGGGGGGGGGAGAGAGGTGGATGCCGTGACATTCAGGAAGGATAAGGAGACTGAAAGCTGGACGTACCTCTGCTATCAAACGGAGTGAGCAATGAAACTATTAAGTTAAAGCCCCAAATTATGAGATCAAGGCGCCGAGAAGTAATTAAGCAAAAAATATTTTTCTTAAAAACCAGGACAAAATGTAAACAAATACTATTTGTTTCTTAACAGTTGGCTCCTGACTTAATCACATACCGTCTTTTTTAATATATATAATTAAAAGTTAAATGATTAACTCGGCCGCTTTGACAGCCACATGCGGTACAGCTACAACAGTATTGCTGTAAAATCAAAAGAGAGACAGAGCAAGAGAGAGAGAGAATTGAGCCTAACAGACTGATCCTTAACTATTATTTGCCCATTATTGGATAGAATTGAATCTCACCAGCCTTTGGAAGAGAATAATAAAAGATCTGTAGGCATTACAAGGCCCTGTCCTCCCATCGTGCAAGTCTAAATTCCCAGGGGCTCCATTGCAAGCACTGGCTCAGCTTGTCCGATCATTTATCCATAATTAGAAAATTAATATTTTAGATGGGAGCTATGATGAACCCATTATGGTGATGGGCCCTGATATCAATTATAACTTCAATTTCGATTTCACTTAACTGCAAGTAATGGGTCCTGGTGGCAGCGTAGTGATGGGATAGGGCCGCGGAGCGTGACGAATACAGATCACTGCACATTAGGATGAGCAATTATTTGAACATGTATAAAAACTATTTACAAGCAATGTAATTGACCGGGGTCAGAGGGAGATGCTGAAAAAATGGACAGGTTGACAAATTTTTGTTCCATACCAACAGAAAAGATTTATTAATTTCTTTGGCTGTAATTGAATTTTTGAAGGGTTCTTGTTAAACTCTCATTGCATTGCTCATCTCCCGCGCTGACCTTACATAGATCTAGTGCCATACTTTCTTGTTGCCTTCATAGCCCTTGGCAGAGAGATTGCTGATGGAATTTATAAAAAAACAAGCAGACGGTTTAGAAATTGATTCCATGCACTGGAGGGGAGGTGGAGGGGGAAAGGAACAACTGCAGCAACATACTGCTGGCTGTCTATACCAAAAAAAAAATTACCTGGTTAAAGATCTTTGCATTTTTAAGTAAGGATGAAACAATTTATGAAATATATCGGGTACCTTATTTTCCCAATTTCCCATGGCCTTGGGAGGTTTCTGCCTGCTTTTTTCTGACAGTCGCCCATGCATTCTCAGTTTCTCGTTTGAAGCAATACGATGTCAGTTTAATTGTTCACTGTCAGGGGTAGACCAGCAGATAACAAGCTTAGCAAATGGTGTCTGCTGTAGCTACACATTGATTAATATTTTACATGTTATTATGCTGTGTCCATTACGACAGCAAATTAAACTATAAATCACACCCTCTGCTTGTGTCACTGAATCATAAATTGTCTTCCCTTCGTGCTCGAGTGCAGCAGTTCCCAGGGCAGTCCTTCATAAGGCAACAATGCTCAGAAAGTGCCTGTATTCTTTACACTGAATTATGGACTAGTCAGAAGCATAGTATACATCAGGCATTATGAAAAATGGGGAGTTTATTCTGCCATAAAACAGAAGACAACCCTACACCCTAGGTAAAAGTTTGCAATCTTTTTCCTTTTTTTTAAATGCCCATAGTGTAATTGTAGTTACCACTACACCACAGGATAAAAAAAAGCCTGCGGTGGTCTCTAGAATTTGAAACTCTCCAAAGCAATGAAATTTAAGAATTTAAAAGAAACATTTAGAACATCTCAAAGAAATATTTGGGATAAAAATGTACAAATAGGAATTAAGAAAATATAATTTTTCTCCCAGGGCTTTAACCAATAGTCAATTGTAGCTGCATCACAGAGTTGGAAAAAAATACAGTAACTACAAATATTAAAATAATGATATAAAAAGGTTAAAAGGAAATGCCACACTACGTAAAAAAAAAATCCAATTTTCTCTCCATGCCTCAATTACTCTTTCAGATAAGACGTTAAACCGAGGCCCTGTCTGCCCTCGTAGATGGACTTAAAAGATCCCATGGCACTATCGAAGAAGAGCACGGGCGTTCTCCCTGGTGTCCTGGCCAATATTTATCCCTCAACCAACACCTAAAACAGATGATCTGGTCATTTATTTAATTTCTGTCTGTAGAACCTTGCTCTGCGCAAATTAGCTGACGCGTTTCCTACATTACCACAGTGACTACACTTCAAAGTACTTCATTGGCTTTAAAGCGCTTTGGGACGTCCTGAGCTCGTAAAAGGTGCTATATAGATGCAAGTTCTTTCTTTAAGTTCTTCCTTTACTATCCGCTGCCCGAAAGTACTGAGTAGCACTGAGCTACGGTCCCACGGCAACCCTCTGGTACCTTGACCAAGTAGGTCCAGGCAGTGAGTGCCAGCTGTCTGTTTGACCATGGAGGGTATGCAGGAGCAGAACCCTGAGCTGAATCTTCCCCACTGTAGCCCAGTTGCACTGAGTTCTAGGGTTCTCCTTGTAACTCTAAATTACCAAAAAAAAACAATTTAATAAAATCATGCAAACACATGATAAAGAAGAATGTAGATGGGCTTCCTCGATGGCTCAGCCAGTGCATAGCACAGCCATACAGACCAGGAAAGTCCAAAATTCAATCCACAGCCGATGTTGAGTTAGTCGATCTTAGCCTGGATGGTGGTGGGTATCCTACAATTGGTCTCAGCGCAGTGGGTTATAAAGGGGAAGAAAAATATCGGCCAAGGTTCCCACTTCAGATCTCTATCCAGCGACCCCTGCTGGCAGTACATGTGTGTGGACATCAGGTGAGGACAGGATTGGGCTTGACTGTGATACCCACTGTGGTTTAATATATTTCCAAAACCCACAGTCAAGGCTCATACATGGATAACGGCCTCTTGGCAAGGTACTGGAAGGCATCTAGTACCCACGCATCTGTACCCTAGGAAGGATTTACCACCTTCAAGAGTGGTAAAGAATGGTGAAGGGGAAAAATACAGAGCTCAAAATTGCTGACAATAAAGGTAAAAAGAAAAACGACAAAACAGAAAATTTAAAATCAAAATGTAAAGTGCTGGAAATGCTCAGGAGATCAGTCAGTATCTAAATGTGAAACAGAGTTAACATTTCAGGTGGGATCCTTATCAGTCTGCACTGATAATAAACCAAGATAATTTAGAAATAGTAAATATATATTTTGTACACAACATTTAGCACATTTGTTAGGAATATGCTATGTAGAAATTCTGTAATAGGAAGAATCTCTCAATTCAAATATATGCAAATATGGTTTAAGCAAAAAGCTATTTTTCATTTCCTGTTTCCAGTGAGAGGCAGCTAGTTTATCCACATGTTTCTTGAAATGATAACAGATAATAGATGTTATAAGTTTTAAATGTTAACCTAATTCATTCTCTGGGTTTTTTAATTTATTTGTTTGAAGCGATCAGGACAGCAGGAAATCAAGCTGTAGCCAACTGCATTGTGTTGAGTGGGAGGTCAAGTGGTCGCTATGTGTGGCCTAAAATCCAGGCTTTGTTAAGATGATGGCATTAAATGGGAATTACATCTGAGGTCAAGTGACCGCAATAACAGGGGACACGGAAAGTCCCTTGAAATCATTCACTTGGTGATGGAAATGACATGAAGCTGACACAATCCCCCATCTTCAGTTGAGGTGAGATGGGACTAAAATCCATTGCTGCTGAACATTTCACCTGCTGATAGCTAGCCTGACCCTTGACGAGGCTTATCGCGTCTGTGCCTTCATTGCAGGCTGCAATTCCAATGATAGAACAGAATATTCTAGTACTTTTATTCCGCTGCTGATACTATTAAAATTATACTGTGACATAGTTGCCAAAGTGTTTTTTTAAAAAGTTTTGCAAAGATTACATCTTCATACTCTATGGCGCAGATATTATCTGGGGTATATTTTATTTTATTCCAGTATTTTGTGCAATTGTTAACTTTTATTTTAATAACGATTTTCTTATCTTTGTATAAAACTTGGTACTTATTAAGAAGAGGGATTTTGGGACTGGGGAATGATGCATTTTCTGTTTCTGTTTTGGGTATCCAGTGTCAACACCAAGCACTCCCAACGCATTTAGGTGCAGAGTATAACTGTCCCAACAATATGAATTAACCAAAACCTCTGAGGAGCACCCATATGTACCAGGCTGATACTGCTCCATTTTCCACACAAGCCAGCTCGTACCCTGAGTAAGACTGCCAAATCAGCTTTCTGCCATGGCCCATGCCCATTAGAAACTGGGTTGGGACTGCCAAAACTCACTAAGTCAGCAGAGTGAATCAAATCCCCTCAGTCTGGGCTGGATTTGAACTCAGATCCAAGAGCTGAAAGACTAGTGTCTAACCACTGCACCAATCACCCACGTAATTTTCTTTTCTCTTTTAGCTTTCTTCATGACATTTAGAGGGATACCATATTGAGATGAAGTGTGAATAGGCAAGTGACCTGCTTCCAGACTGCTGCCAATGCCATCCTGTTACTGGGCACCAGAAGGTTGGTCAGAGTGGCTCAAGTGGTGGGAGGTGACCTAAACTTCCCTTGACCTCTGGTTCACCCCAGCCCGTGAGACTGTGCAGGAGTTGCAGCATGAGCTCACACTCCATAAGGCTGAACTTTCAACTCCAGTTGGTGCATATTACTGGCGGTTGCGGATGTGCCGACCATCATACATCCCATCTGTTTTTTGTTTCCATTGAAATCAATAGAAAGGAATATAATGGGGGGTTGAGCCATTACCGCCCGGTTTACACACCCACCAGAGTTGAAAGTTCCATCTATGCTGTTAGATGTTGATTCCCAACAAAAACTGCATGGACCAACCTAACAATAACTTTAATCAAAGATGATGAAAATAAGTTAACCTGCTCTCTTTTTAATCATCTAATCCCTTTCACAGCACCCACATAATAGTGACTTTAAGAACTAAGGAAGCATGGAACGAACAAAAGAGATGGCCCACCATCACCTTCTCAGGTGATGAGCAATAAGTGTGATCTTCTGAATGTTGCCCATGTCCCGAGAACAACATTTTTACAAGTCCAGTTAGGACTTTGAGCCACTCCTTCCCCAGCCCATGTACAATTTGCCCTTTTGTGGACTTTACTCCACCCATTTAAAATACCAGCCCAGCAATTAATCCTACATATCATTTCTACTCCTATATCACAGCCTTATCGTAATTTTATTTGAATTCTAAGTCAATTTTAGTGAAATGGTTGACAGTATTGCCATAGAAATAAGTTGCATGGAAAAGAAACTAGTTAGAAAGTTACAAAACAATTTGTTATAGCTAAAATTTTGGAGTGGAGAGAACTTTACCCTGCATCTAACTCCATGCTATACCTGACCTGGGAGTGCTTGATGCTGACACTGGTGATCCAAAATAGAAAGTGTTCCATTCTTCGGCACTAACATTCTTCACCTTGATTAACACAAAATTCACAATTTAAAAAAAAAGCATTTTCAAATAAAATGTTAAATAACTGAAATTATTTTTTAGCACACTTTGCCTTATAACAACGATTTCAACTATAAGAGGCGCTCATTTTGATTTCAGTGTTAACTCTGTATTTAATGAACATAATTGTCCTGTAATGCTAATTTTACAAAGCAATCAACGCTAAGTAATAGCCCAGTCTTGTTGTGTGCCTCATCAGGACAGAAACCATAACTGAGTCTAACACAGAGAATCGGTGTCTTTAATAATTGGAGATTCGCTGGAACTACATTCGGACTGTCAAAGGACCTGTCAAACCGCAGATGAGATTAAATGTCTGACCTCCTCATCCCTAACATTGCCTCACAAGAGACAGTTCTGTCACAAGCTCTGCCATTTTGCTTTCCAAGGTGCTGTAAAGGGCGACCTCTGATACATTTCAGTGTTGTTTATTGATTTCTGACCCGATGGTTAATAGTTTTCCCAGTCCCTCTGAATGGCTTTTGTAAGCAATAGGGTTTGTACATCTCTCGAATCAATACCTTTTATATTTACAATAAAATTGAAACTGCCTCTTCTGGGGGCGCAGCATCTTATTTGTCATCCTTCTGCAAGAGAAAACTATGTCATTATCTGAATTAAAACATTTATTTCTGATTAAGAGAATGTCCTATCTCATTAATTTCTCCCTTTCCAATATAAGGAGAATAGAATCCTATTGATTTCTGTAGTTTTACACATCTCCAGCACTGCGAAGATAATTGAGAAGTTACCCAGAGTAAATGAAGTTTCAAGGCTCTCTGCTTGGCTGATAAGTTCTAAATTTGAAGTGTTTTTATGAAGCAAAGGTTTTAATTTTGTGACAGGCTGCAGCAGTGATACTGATACAGCTGAGTAAATTGGATTAAGACTGGAATCTCCTGAGCAAAGCCCTGGCAAAGGCGGAGGAGCCTGATCCCTACAGACGGCCTCCTGCAGATTAACACTCAGACAGCTTCCAAATTACCCGTCCAAAGTAACTTCAGGAAGTTTAGATTAGTGAAGCCATGGACAGAAAAAGAGGCTATCGACTTAAGTTGCTATTTTTTTTCTAGACTTTTGTTTCCATCTAATACAGAGATCCTAATCACTACAATGAACTAGACCTTCAAATCCACTCCAACAATTGACTACACTTTATTAGAATAATTGGATTAAATCAAAACTGCATTTAAAGAGTCTTGGCTGAAAGTTCTCGCAGAGGAGCCGAAGATTTATTAATTTATAGCTGCACTTCTACGGATGTAGTGGCTTTCAGAAAAATGCATGGATTGAGAAACTGTGGGTTTATGATGATCTTCCAAAAAAGAAGGCATCACTAACAGAGAAACTGATTGAAATAATTGCAGATGGACAGCGTGAGCAGATCAAAGAACATAAGAATATTTAGAAATAGGAAATTCAACAAGCCCAACCCTTCTTGATAGATCTGATCCCTATCTTACCCATTTTCTGGGTTCTCAGTAATTCCCTCATTCCCTTCTCTCTCAAAGAAGGCTTCTAGATACCTCTTGAAGCCATTTGTTAAAATCAAGATGCATTGTACCATCATCTATTTTAAATTCTTATTTGTTAGGACGTCAAAATTGAAAGTCCTCACCTCCCTCAGACATCCCTTCCTCCTACAATCTGCGGGCTTTTAAAACTCAAACTTGGTGACACCTAACTAATACTTCATGATTTATCTTGCCTTCCCTGTTACTTTATCAGTCTTTGTATTGTCTTACACTTAGGGCCTTAATCCTTCATTTAGGTTTCTCGTTAAAAAAACAATGCATATGATGCCCACCCACAGCAAGTATTACCACACTAGTGTCATATTGCTGATATCACTCATGCAGTTACAACGTTTGGAATAAGAACATAAGATATTGTAGATACAGGATGAAGCTACTCGGCTGAACAAGACAATCCCTTTTGATAGAGCTCAACCCAGCTGCCTGCCTGCACACCATGGGGGAAATGTTGACTTTTGACGGTAATGTAAAATGGGCAATATCAGATCAGCTGTCCGTTGTACATCTCTCCCTGTTTTCATTTCCTTTGACTTCATCAATTTCTTCCCTTGTTCTTCAGCATTAACTGATTCATGTAGGGATATGATTCCACAGACAGAAGCTTCCCCCCAGCACCTTGCTGAAGTGGCCATTCTTCATCTTTGACAATGAGGATCAGCAGGCTATACAATGGTACACGCCTGCTGGGCTTCCCCAGGCAGAGGGTTTCAATTTCAGATTACTGCATTGCTGGCAGCGGTTCTCAGGTAGGTCGGGCAGGAGGGAGGGGGACAACCAGGAGGGAGGGAGGGGGCATAGCGGGGGTTAGCAATGGTCTTCATCTTGGGCGATAATGCAAAACAATCGTTATTGTATCTGCCGCTTGTTATAATGCCCGCCTGCTATACGCCCCACCCGTTATACTCCCCACTCTATATACTCCCCACCCGTTATACTCCCTGCCTTATATACTCCCCCTGATATACTCCTCGCCTGTTATACTCCCCCCGTTATACTCCCTGCCTGAAATACTCCCAGCCCGATATACTCCCCGCCCATCGACTCCTCCCAATATACTCCCCGCCCAATACACTCCCCCCGATATAGTCCCCGCCCAATACACTCTCCCCGATATACTCTCTGCCCGATATACTCCCCGCCCATTATACTCCCCGACCAATATACTCTTCCTGATATTCAGCTCCATTGACTTCAACAGAACTGAATATCGAGCCAGGAGTCTAACAGCGGCCGACGCGATAATGCCCGTTTTGCGTAACCGTCCAAGACGGATTTCTCCCCCAAAATATCTAAAATCTTGTAGCTAGAAATTATTGGCCTAGAAATTGGTTCGTGCCAGAACGGGTAGGCCGAGGAGTTGGGAGGATCACTCCGGTAGTTGAGCCAGGAGGATCACTCTGGTAGTGGAGCCAGGAGGATTACTCTGGTAGTGGAGCCAGGAGGATCACTCTGGTAGTGGAGCCAGGAGGATCACTCTGGTAGTGGAGCCAGGAGGATCACTCCCCTAGTTGAGCCAGGAGGATCACTCCGGTAGTGGAGCCATGAGGATCACTCCGGTAGTGGAGCCAGGAGTGTCTAACCACCTCCCCTTGACATTCAACGGCATTACCATCCCCGAATCCCCCACCATCAACATCCTGGGGGTCACTATTGACCAGAAACTTAACTGGACCAGCCACATAAATACTGTAGCTACAAGAGCAGGTCAGAGGCTGGGTATTCTGCGGCGAGTGACTCACCTCCTGACTCCCCAAAGCCTTTCCACCATCTACAAGGCACAAGTCAGGAGTGTGATGGAATACTCTCCACTTGCCTGGATGAGTGCAGCTCCAACATCACTCAAGAAGCTCGACACCATCCAGGACAAAGCAGCCCTCTTGATTGGCACCCCATCCACCACCCTAAACATTCACTCCCTTCACCATCGGCTCACTGTGGCTGCAGTGTGTACCATCCATAGGATGCACTGCAGCAACTCGCCAAGGCTTCTTCGACAGCACCTCCCAAACCCGCGACCTCTACCACCTATAAGGACAAGAGCAGCAGGTACATGGGAACAACACCACCTGCACGTTCCCCTCCAGGTCACACACCATCCTGACTTGGAAATATATCGCCGTTCCTTCATCGTCGCTGGGTCAAAATCCTGGAACTCCCTTCCTAACAGCACTGTGGGAGAACCTTCACCACACGGACTGCAGCGGTTCAAGAAGGCGGCTCACCACCACCTTCTCAAGGGCAATTAGGGATGGGCAATAAATGCTGGCCTCGCCAGTGACGCCCACATCCCATGAACGAATAAAAAAAAACTCCAGTAGTGGAGCCAGGAGGAGCATTCTGTTGGTGGAGCCAGGAGGATCACTCCGGTAGTGGAGCCAGGAGAAGCACTCTGGCAGTGGAGCGGAGAGGAGCACCCCAGCAGTCAGGCGGAGAGAACACTCCAGCAGTGGGGCGGGGAGGAGCACTCCAGCAGTGGGGCGGGGAGGAGCACTCTGGCAGTAGGGCGGGGAGGAGCACTTCTGCACCTCCCAGCTCCACATTCCGGTAAATATTTTTTAAAAACGTATTTTTTGGTGGCGGCCTCCAGCAGTGCATCCTTTGAGGCGCTGGCTGCATTCAGGGCAGCACAAGCACATTTTGCTTAGCGGCCCTCAAACAGACATTAGGCCCTCATTTGCATATGCAAAGGGCCTAAAGCCTGTCTCAGGTGGGGGCCCTGGACGCCTCTTTTTTTGCCTTCACCAATATGGTGGGTAGTGCACCTCCGGCACATAATGAGCACGTGCGACCTGCTCACCATATTGGATGCTTCATTTTGCGCCTGTAAACCGGAGCGGCCCCATAGAATTTCTAGGCGATAGAATCTGCAAATTAGACAAGAAAGAAAATCACTGAATTTATATTTATATCTAAACTATTTGCTGTTAAAAAAAAACAAAGATCAGACCTTTCAGGATACAAGAGCAGTTTTAAATGATTCAATTTTTCAAGGTGGTTTCTTTCATCTTTCAGTCTTTCTCATCTTGTTTTGTGTCATTATTGCTCCAACTCTTTTGTATGCTGCCCATCTTTCCCTGGTTGTCATTACTCAGTGCCCATCAACAGATGAGATATATTTGGTAAAAACCTATCAGGTAGGCTGGACACCAGATAATTGAGGTGATGACTAGTGCGAGCAAAAGACAATTGATACTGATGGTGTCAGAGGGTATATCTAAAAGGATCTGTACCCTCCATCTCCTTTGCCCTTTTTTTTCTCATAATGGTGGAATATGGAATAACTTGGACATATCTGATATATGTCAAGCAGTGACACATCTATACATAGCAGCTCCCGAGAAACAGGCTATGGCAACAGAGATAGCTGTTCCTATTGGTTTACATTGCAGGAGGTTATTGAATACAAATTAAAACGATGACCTGACTTTAAATATTTTAAAGGGGCACAGCTATCATGCAAAAAAGTGTTTTGGCAAACCTTTTCTTTGTTTGGGTGGGGGGGAGGAATTGTGTGTCATTTTCAATCTGTGCAAATGATGTGATGTTGTGTTTTAATTTAATTTAGATAACTACTTCACAGGATCCTAAATAAAGGTTTGTCCAATAGTTTTTATGTATGCGGTGCTCCTTTGAAGGGAGATATCATAATGTACTGAAATTGAATTCCTGAAATTATTCTTAAAATTATAATAAATGAAATAAGTATTTTTTGTGTGTAATTCCCCCCTTTATTATCTCCCCTTCAATTCCCCTAGTGTTCCTCAGTTAGAAGGGCACAATGGAGTGAGATAGGGAAAATTAATTTAAGGATTATGCCAGTGTAAATTTTGCTTTTCTTTTTCTTTCCCTCCCTCAGTGACCATGCTCAGGCTGATAAAACTCACTGACAGAAATGAAAGTGGAAATGTCGGACGAGTTTGATTGCGAACTTAGGTCTCTGAGTTGTTAGCTTCTAGAACAAAGCACAATTTATTTTTGTCCCCTCCCTTCAATTTTCTAGCCTCTTCTCCACCAAAAGTCCAGACTCTTACTGGGGCATTGCACTAGAGGGAACCGGGTGCACTCAGGTAACTTACCCAAGTGGCCATTTTTTATGTATGAGTCCAGACGGTGGAGGAAACTTTCAACATAGGAATGCCCATTTTACCTCCAAAAAATGAGCACTAAGGCACTGAAAGTCACCTCGCATGCATGTTTTGCGCACAGAATTCTCCCATTACCATTTTGAATCGGGGCTTTTCTTAGGTGTCCAGTGTGCCTGCCTGAAATTGACAGGCACCTAATTAAGCATGCTAATTAGGGTCCTGTGCTCTTTTAGGACCCAAAAGCCCCTTTCAACAGCTTTGGCATCTTATTCACCAATTCTAAATCACTCACACAAATCATAGGCGAGAACAGCCTGGAGGGCGCCATTTCTGGTGATATTTATAGGGATCATCAGTTGCTGTCAGGTAAATCATTGGTTAGTTTATTTGGACTGCTAGTGTGTTGCTTTTGAGCTTTTTCCGACTTTTGGCTCCTGGAATTGACAGTAATTGTTTTGAAATTAATTTAGTAAGTCAGCTACAGAGGAAGACATGGAGGCAGAGGAGCAAGAAGGGCAGTTAGACACTGAGGATGATCAGGAAGAGCAAGGCCCAGTAATGCTGCTAGCTGTGAGAACTCTTCATCCGCAGCTCAATGAGGAGTGCAGTCCGCAGTTAGCTGAAAACTTACTGTTCCTCCGCACCCAACTGCCTCTCCCAACACAGTCCCAGTCCTACCACTGTCCCTAGGACTGCCCCAAACACAAACACAAGCATGGGGCCTTCTGAAAAAAACACGGTCATCAAATATTCACCAAGCAAGCTCTGAACAACAATCATTTTGAAAAAGAATGTATTATACAGTTAACTACCGTTCACCCTGGTACAATCCACTAGCGCCTGTCCTAAGTGCTCTTCTATCTACTTTAGTGCTCCTACAAGGTACTCCCCGAGTGGCTTCAGCTTGGGAGGTAATAGGCTGCTGGGCCTCCAATAAGGGCTCTTCAGGTGGCCGTGGCTGGCGACATTGAGGAGCTCGAGCCTGGTTGCATGCTGTGGCACCTTGGCTACTGCTGTAGTAGTCTGGCCTAGCTGGCTTTGTAGCACCAGGACTGGCACGGGATGAGGATATTACAGGGGAACAGGCATACTGTCATCTTGAGAGAGGGCATTAGTTTAAACATGATTTCATCAGAATTTGGAAAAGGCCATCACACCAACAAGCCCTTTCATTCATAATCAACCCCACCTACCCACTTTCTCATTATATCCCTCAATCCTTTGCTTGTTCAAAACCACATCTAATTGCCTTTTAAATCCAATTATAGTGTCCTCTTTAATGGACTTCCCTGGAAACTTGTGTAAAAACACATTCTGCCTGAGTTCCCTTCTTATTCCTACCTACTCAAATTTTTCACTTGTGTATTTGAAACCTTCTACACATTGAATAATTTGCCTGGATCAACTTCCCTTTATAACCTTGAAAATTTCAATCAGTTCATCTCGAAGTTTCCTTTTTTCCAAAAGAGAACAAATCCAACTTCCTTTACCTTTTCTCATAAGTTCAGTTCCTGAGACCTGTAATCATACTGGTTGCTCGCCCCATGCCCTCTCAAGAGCAATAATGTCCTTCCTATGGTTAAGTGACCAGGACAACACATGGTACTTCCAGATGGGGTCTGACCAATGCCTTATACAGCAACAATAAGTTCAAATGTTTTGTCTGTGCATGTCTTCCCCATTATCCACATTTCACAGAAGTGGGACTCTGCACGAAGCTGATGTTTAATGCTCCAATCGTATGATATGGAGCAGGTGATGAAGGATTACCAAAAGCGATTAAAATACAAGATTGAACCAAGTGGTGTTCACTCTCAGAAGACGAAAGTACTATAATAGAAAAAAAGAAATTACAAAGTAGTCGTTCATATGTCTTGATTTCCTGTGAGAAATTATTTTTAAACGCAGCCTGTGTCATCAGAGAAAAACGTTACATGTAAGCAAAGGCAATTTCCACTTTTTTTGTTCCATTGATCGAAAGCATTTCAAAAAGTCAGTGGCCAATCTATAAATAGATTCGCTTTTTTTTGCTTTGTTCAGTCGAATGCTGATGTGCTGAATAAAACACTGAAGAGCAGACTAAGTTTTGATGAGCCATCTAAACTGAGTTCTGATGAAGGGTATACCCAAAACATTAACCTACTTTTCTTTTTTAGATGCTGCGTATTTCTAGCCTATTCTGTTTTTATTTTGGAAAATGCACGTGTGAAGCCCCTCATAGTCAATCATTGATGGTGCTCATACATGAAGAGGTATCACAGTTATGATGGTCTGTGGAGTCAGACCTCTGCACCAGTAAGCACCTTCAGGTGAGGAGAGAAGAAAATTGGAGGTGAGGGAAACTCTTCAATGTACAACTGCCTTCAAATTCATGAATGCTATTGATACCTAGCTTTCTTACAGAGTCGTTACACCCTGACAGATCTGTTATTTTAAAAGAACATCATGAAACAAAGTTCAAAGTGAAAATGTGAATGTTAATGGCATTTTTAGCAGTAGGAAAATGCGTTCTACAAAGGGGTGGATACATGGGCTGGGAATTTCCTCAGAGCTGCTCCTGCTCTACTGTCCTATCTCTGTCTGATATACAGCGGAATCCCCGTCTACATGCATTAACGTTGTTCCCAGGGCCCAAATAATTCTCAATTTGGCCTTGATTACATAACAAAACTACGTAAATAGCAGGAATGGTTATTTTGCTTTTCTATTAACCTTGGGCAATGCGAATAACACTTAAAAAATTATTTTAAATAAAAATAAAGCTATTTCCTTCTGCTTGCCCTTTCTTCCCTTTCCCCACCCTTCCTTTCCTTTTTTCCACTATCATGTTTTTTATTGTTTACTCTCGATTAACCATTCTCGGCTGCCCCAGCAATATGCCTTAATATTCCAGCAATATGATTTTGAACTGGAGAAAAGGTGGCAACCCCAGTAGGTGGTGCTCAACTGATGCTCTTCTGAGGTTGGGGTTAAGGCATATTGCTGGGACAGAGTAGACGCAGTTTTACTTTACATCTAACCTGTGCTACACCTAAGCAAAGAGTGCTTGATGGACCATCGAGAGGCAGCTTTACTCTGTATAGAATGTGCACTGTCTCTGACTTGTAAATGACATTGGTTGCTCAAAGTGGGATAGTATTCCATTCCACAGCACAGACAACCCTCATCTTGATGAGCACAAATCTTTTTCTAATAATTATCTTTTTAGCTCTTTATCATTTTTATTATCTAAATGTATGGCTACTTTGACAAAGTTATTATGCTCCTTATATACACACAGGTCAAATGGTCAATTATCCATTGTTAATACATTGAGGTCAAAATTCACATTAATATAGACAAAAATATTTTTAAAAATAATTTGCTAAGGAAATAAAACTTTTTTAACACTTTTTTTTGGTGTAGCAACATGGACTAATCGTATCAAGGTAGAGGAATGTATATTTTGTTTGCAATATTTATAATATTTTAGAGCAATCTAAATTTGAACTTCTTACAGAAGTATTAAAAAGCAGTTGTCAAACAAACAAAAAGGTTTTCCAAACCCTCAGTTACGATGACGCAATTCACAGTGCTGCAAAGATGTGTCTCATGTCTCTTGTGCATAATGTCAGTGTAACAGAAATGATGTGTGGTTGTGCAGCCGTCTTCCTTCATCCAGAACTCTACTATCTGCATCATATCCTGGACCAAGTCTTCCTCACCTATAACCCTCATCCTTACTGACTTTCACTGGCTCAACTGCCCGCAGTGTATTGATTCCAAAATGTCATCCTCTCCTGGAAACCCTTCCATGATCTTGCTCCATTCCTTATCTCTACGTCCCAGCTCGTACCCACTGCTCTTGTGATTTGGGTAAACTGTGCATTCCCCTCTCGTTCTGCCCCATTGGTTGCAGAGACTTCAGCTGTCATGCGCTGCTCTCTGGAATTCCCTTTCCACACCCCTCCATCTTGCTACACCTCTCTGCTTTCAGAAACCTCCTCAAAAGCTGCCAGTTAACTACACATCCAGCTGCCTCTCCTAATCCCAGCTCCTGCTTGGTGCCGACCCCCACCCCTTCCCCTTTGAAACACCTTGGGATGTTTTGCTTAATTAAAGATTTTGTATAAGTGCAAATTGTTTTTTCGCTATGATCAAAAAGAGTGAGACAGATCGCAAATATGTTTAACCAATATTGTTGTGTTTATTTTTGGGAGAGAGATGCTTTAAAATGGGCTACCTTATTAAACCAAAATGAGTGAGTTTCACTAAATGAGGGAGATGCGATAAATCTTTTCTTAAAATCCATTTCTCAGTTGTTGAAAACTTTGTTGAATTCAAAAATGCCACATTTAGATTTGGAAATACAAATTTGTGTAAATCATGTGGTAACTGGCAATATACTGACTGGCACAACCTATTCATCTCCACAGAATATCCACTCATTCTATCAAAGAAACCTTGTCATTCTTTAATGCAAGTCATCTGTTTGGTGACCATGAGCGAGATCAAGTAACTGCACCAAGTTACTCTGCTTTAAACAAATATATTCACCATAAAGTGAGTGGACAGTGAATGAGATTCTTCACTGGGGGAGGAGACTCCAACTCGTGTATTAGTTTAGGACTGAATCCTCCTTTTGCAGTCAAGGGTTGTAGATGAATTATTCTGCAGAATACCAAGCACCTTTGTTTCCATTATCCATTCTTTTTTCCATTTATTAGGTTACGTGGAAAGAGGAATACAATGGGATAGTTCAAATTATATTGAAACATTTGCTTTACACTTTTCTCACTAGTTGGGCTGGACCTCACAAGAACAGAAGAATTGTTAGGAACAGGCCAAAGGCATTCAGGTCCAAAGGGCCATCCCTTTTGATAGATTAACCCCAGTAACCCACCTTCCCACCATATCCCTCAATCTTTTCTCTTTTCGGAAACGCATCTGTCGGACCTTATCTTTATACTGTTGGATGTTTCTTTTTGTAATTTGTCAAAAAGTGAAAAACAATTTCTATATAACAACAACAACTTGCATTTATATAGCGCTTTTAATATAGCAAAATGTCCCAAAGCGCTTCATAGGAGCATTATCAAACAAAATTTGACACTGAGCCACATAAGGACATATTAGGACAGGTGACCAAAAGCTTGGTCAAAGAGCTAGGTTTTAAGGAGCGTCTTAAAGGAGGAGAGAGAGGTACAGAGGCAGAGAGGTTTAGGGAGGGAATTCCAGAGCTTAGGGCCTAGACAGCTGAAGACATGGCCGCCATTGGTGGAGCGATTAAAATCGGGGATGCGCAAAAGGCAAGAATTGGAGGAGCGCAGAGATCTCGGAGGGTTGTAGGGCTGGAGGAGGTTACAGAGATAGGGAGGACCAAGGCCATAGAGGGATTTGAAAACAAGGATGAGAATTTTAAAATCGAGGTGTTCCCGGACCAGGAGCCAATGTATTGTCAGTGAGCATAGGGGTGATGGGTGAACAGGACTATGTGCGAGTCAGGATACGGGCAGCAGAGTTTTGTATGAGCTCAGGTTTATGGAGGGTGGAAGATGGCAGGCCGTCCAGGGAGAAGAATGGAGTCGGTGGCTAGGGAATGGAGTTTGTGGTGGGAACTGAAAACAGTGGCTTCGGTCTTCCCAATATTTAGTTGGAGGACATTTTTGCTCACCCGGTACTGGATATCAGATAAGCAGTATCAAATCAGAGACAGTGGAGGGGTCAAGAAAGGTGGTGGTGAGGTATAGCTGGGTGTCATCAGCGTACATGTGGAACCTGATGTGTTTTCGGATGATGTCGCTGAGGGGCAGCATGTAGACGAGAAATAGGAGGAGGCCAAGGTTAGATCTTTGGAGGACTCCAGAGGTAATGGTGCAGGAGCGGGAAGAGAAGCCATGGCAGGTGATTCTCTGGCTACGACTGTGTGTGTATATATATATATATATATAATTAAGACTTTGGCTGCAATAGTCAAGCAAAGGGTGTTTGCTCAAAACGTTTCCTCTAATACATCAATTGCCATCAAGCCAGGCGCCCAGTCTCTGACCTAGAGGCACAGTTACTAGCACTGTCAGCAGGATCTGCAGGCCAAGGTAGTATTCTGCAAGGAAAGCAGCTGACTTTATAAAAAAAAATATTCCTCTTGAGAGATTTGTTTCATCAGGTCATTCGCAGATATATAAAAAGGTTCTGTCTCTCTGGTCCTGTATTCTGACCCAAAATGTCACCTGTAATCTGACCACTGACCTTATCTGCATATTCAGACCCAGGGTGGTTCAGTGGATCAAATGATTTTCCTCCCCTTTCAGTGCTCTGTTTTCCTACTGAGCTGATTGCAAATGACAATATTATAAGGAGCTTAATGAAGATCCCACAAACAATTTGCACCTTGGATTTACCGACCTAATATCTTCCGAAGTTCCCAGGGCTGCTGACACCACACTTTAGGAATGCTGTCCAATCAGCTTTCCTCTCTGGGGTAAGGGTCTGGCTTCATCCATGTGTTTTTCAGCTCACAAGAATGATTCCGTTCACTGTATTCGAGAGGAAGCTTGTTGTCTGATGGTGATTCTTCTCTCAGATCTAGCATCCAACCTCTCCCATTGCAACCTGTCTTGCCTTTCTCTATATTATCAATGTCACTATGGACCTTGCAGCTCTGAATTTTCCTCTCCTGTTCCTCTTAAACCTCAAATAAGCTGTCCTACATGCTCTTCCTCCTACCTGTATCCCGCTGTTTTAAAATTAAGACTCATCACTCTGCCTCGTAGTCTAACGGATTCTTTCCCAAGACTTCCAAACATGAAACTCCTTACCTCCTCCTTTTTCCTATGTTCCATAGAATTCTAAAATCCAAGTTTAGCATCATCTAACCACTACTTCTTGATTTATTTTATGTTGTTTCCTACCCTTTTCAAACTAGGCAGATCCCTGGACGATGGGCCTTGGTGCTTTCTCTAGGTTTTTCAGTAAAATACAATGCACATGAACTCTAATATGGTAATCTCCATCCAGCACCAGTGTTATCACAACAGTGTCATATTCTTAGTATTGCCCTGAGCAGCCTAATGTTGCATTAAGAACGTAACAATTATTAGAAATAGGAAAGGCCTCAAAGCTCAACAAGACAATCTTTTTTACATAGGTCTGATAGCCTCTGATTGTCTCATACATGCCAACCATCCGCATTTGATAATAAAACAGAAAATGTTAAATAAAATTGGCAAAACTCAAAATAAAAACAAAAAGTTATTCACATCTCTCCAAATTCACATATAGAAAGCAAGTGGTAAAATGTAAGATACTAACTTTTTCCCCTTTCTCTATTGAAGGTACTGAGGTACTGTACCATTCTCACCGGGAACCACATTGTGCCTTGCCCAACCAGCCATTGTTCACAATTAGTGTGGGCAAGTTTTTTTTTAATTCATTCATGGGATGTGGGCATCACTTATTGCCCATCCCTAATTGCCCTTGAGAAGGTGGTGGTGAGCCGCCTGCTTGAACCGCTGCTGTCCGTGTGGTGAAGGTACTCCCACAGTGCTGTTAGGTAGGGAGTTCCAGGATTTTGACCCAGCGACAATGAAGGAACAGCGATATATTTCCAAGTCAGTATGGAGGGCAACGTGCAGGTGGTGGTGTTCCCATACGCCTGCTGCCCTTCTCCTTCTAGGTAGTAGAGGTCGCGGGTTTAAGAGGTGCTGCCGAAGAAGCCATGGCGAGTTGCAAGCTATTCACCTGTGGGGGCATCACAGCTGAACCCCGTGCCATCCTCAATCAATATCCACACGTTCACACTTTATAACATTGCTCACTGGACAGCAATCAGGTGCAAAAATGCTGGATAGAATTTTTACCTTCCATAGCCCAGAGATACTAAGGTCAATTGTAGAGTCTCCACGCCCCTCTCTCCATGCTGCTCTTGCTAAGACCAGCTAATTCAACACAGGCAAGCCATTGAACATGGAATCTTCCTGATCTATATGGCTTGGTAACACATCATATGGTGCATTTACCCATTGAGCTAGTTCATTTTCTAATTTAAATTGAAAGAAAAAATCCTAAATAGCTGACACATAAAAGAAAGAGCAACCTTTCCTTTCATATTATCTGATTCTTGTCTGTTTATTCAATAGATTTTGAACATGATGTAATTGGAATATCACCAGAGAAATATCAGAGAAATATCAGCATTTACCCTGTAGCCACAATTTCTGTCCTATTTCTGAAATGTAACTCGGATGATTTTTCTTTATTTAGATGATCCTTTTGTCTCTGCTCTTTCTGTAATCATTTTTTAAAATATCATGCAGTTGGAAGTACAATTTCCTTTTTTATTTTATGAATGAGAAAGAACTGAATGATTCATTCATTTTAACAAAAAGAACATTGACCATGTCTTGGTCTTTGTAGATATTGTAAGTGTTGCTAAAAGCAGCCTCAGTCCTGATATATACACTGGCAGGAGATTCCAGCCGGAATCTGAGTTGTTTCAATACTGTCAGAAATCATTGACAACCTTTCTGAATAAAAGATGTAGCTTGCATTTTACAACTATATCTTAAAAGTTGTTCTTGCCACCTGTAATATATCACTCTGTGTGCACGTGGGGAGGGGGAGGAAACTAGGTTCCATTTCAGTCCAATGGAAACCAAACAGTTTTTATTAAACCGATTCAAGATCATTGGCTAGGGTTAACATTCATGGTCTCCCAGATTGCACAGAAATTCCTGAATGCAAGTGGAAACCCTGGTTAAAATTTGCCCTAACGGGGCGCTGTCCACCTCTCCCCCCGCCCCCATACATATGCACACACACACACACACACACACACATATGCTCATGTACATGCACCCCTCAGTGCCAATCCGTCCTGCCTCAATCAACATCACTAAAAAAACAGATGATCTGGCAATTTATCTCATTGCTGTTTGTGGGAGCTTGCCGTGCGCAAATTGGCTGCCACATTTTCTACATTACAACATTGACCTCACTTCAAAAGTATTTCATTGGCTGTAAAGGAGTCGTAAGGTTGTGAAAGGCTCTATGCAAATACAAGTCTTTCTTTCTTTAATGGATGCAACTCTCCAATTCGAGCAATGGCCTTTCTGTCTGGAATGGTTCTTTTAATGTTAATTATCCATGAATGATAACTAGCTATGAAACATTTCTGATTGTTTAACTAAATAGCACCACAGTTCCAATGCAAACTTAGGCTGTATTTAGTTTTTCCGGCAGTACGCACAGAAGATGTTTAAAGCTGCACAAAAAGATTTTTGATAAAGGACTGAGTAAGTGCTAGGAGCCCTACAGTAATCAAGGGGTTAAAGCTTCCCACCATGCCTCTTTCTCAATTTATAAAATTGAAATTCTTCCATAAATCAAAAGTTACAAACAGACTTTGCAACGTCATAACTCTTGTGAAGACTCACTCTTTGATTGATTCCTGTACACACATTTCCTCCTATTACCATAATGCGTTCTTGCGGCACAATTCGAAAAGAGTGAGAGAGGAGCAACTCACACAAGTAAATAACAAATGGCCTCAGCTCCTCCTCATCTGGAGTGATTGTGGTACAATGTTCCATCATATCAACAGCAAAAGAGAGTCTTAGGGTTTGGGCAATCAATTACAAATATGTGTAGAGGCAGACACAATCATTTCCCTGATTGTCACCAGTCGCAGCTTTTGACAGAGCAAAGTGATCCATCAGTCTATTTTCACTGACACACAGAGAGAAAGATGGCCAGTTCTTGCGGACTAGCATGCTCCTGGATTGGCTGATGCTATCTTTTCCTAATCTAACCAACCATAGAGTATAACCTAATTTCCATGATATTTTTAATGCATTTCATTGGTTAGTTGGAGTAGTTTTCGACAATATTCTACAACTCTCTGTTTGCTTTTTTACAAGTTTAAAAAAAATGGGAGAAGGATTTTGAAAAGGAAGCTTAAGCCTGTGTGTTCTAAACTTAACATCACAGCATAAATCTTCCTTTTTTTTTGATTTTCTAGTACTAGTACTTAAACCAGCAGCAAGGGCAATATATTCTGTCCAATTCTCATTGTCAAGGTAATGGCTAACCCTGTTTGAAGAAATGGATGTGGTCTTGCACTTAATTTTACTCCAATCGTATGTAAACTAGCCAATCCATCAAAGGTTCAATCTCATAGCCAAACAAAGTAAGAAAAGAGAATTCTTGAACATTTCAGTGCATCTCAAGAGCACATTAATCTTTAGGTGATTGTGGTTCCCCCTCCATGTGCAACTCAACAGTGAGATTAAAAAATAAAAGCATTTTTAGAAGCCTTTTAGACTTTTGATCTTGACGAGGCATTTCTGTATTCTGTGATGTGACTGTCAAAGTGTTGGACTTTGAGGGTGTAAACACGCAGTCCCAATGCAATCTTTTCTACAGATCCATGGGGATTTAGCTGTGAGAAGAAAATATTACTAGTTGTATGGGAGGGTCAACTAACCTTGTCCCTGCAATTCAGTCACATTGTACTGAAAAAAAATTAGAAACATATCACTGCATTTGGAAAGTTTCAAGTGATGTTGTATTGACATTTATGACATGTTGTAAAGAAGTGGTTGGAGATTTATCTACCACCTTATTTCTGAATGTATAGAGTCACATCAAGGATACTTTAGCACGATTCTGGCTACTTTGCTCATTCATGCTGGATCCAAATTGCACAGTGCAGACTGAAAGACATTTAAGGTCTTCCTTTTATCCTGTAAATATAAACTTAAAAGGTGTGCACCCCCCTGAATGATTCTTTTAGTGAGTGATCTGCCCAGTGTGGTATTGAATCAGATAAACCGGGAAGCTCCAGATACATTCCCTGGACCATGCTCAGTCAGCTTATGTCCTGTGTATGCAACAATTAACCTCAGTGTCCCTGGACTACAGTGGGAAACAATAGGCCAGGGTTCCCATTTCTGATCCAGTGACTCCTACTGGAAAATGCATGGATGTGGAAGGTATGTGAGGATAGGATTGGGTTGTGCTGTGATGCCCCCCAGCGTATAGCCATCTAGAATGCATAAGGGGTGAAATACTTTGAAGCCAATGGAAAAGAAAATCAGGTGGAGTGTAAAATGGGCTGAGTGTAAAACAGGTAGAGTGTAAAACGGGCTGTGTGTAAAACGGGCGGAGTGTAAAACGGGCGGAGTGTAAAACGGGCTGAGTGTAAAACGGGCTGAGTGTAAAGCGGGCTGAGTGGAAAACGGGCTGAGTGTAAAGCAGGCTGAGTGGAAAACGGGCTGAGTGTAAAAAGGGCTGAATGTAAAACGGGCTGAGTGTAAAACGGGCTGAGTGTAAAGCAGGCGGATTGTAAAACGGGCTGAGTGTAAAACGGGTGGAGTGTAAAGCAGGCGGCCAATTTGCGCTACTGCCCAAGAGGAATTCCATCCTCATAATCTATGTTCACATATGATCAATGGACACTTAGGCAAGCTACTAGAGGGCAGCCGGTATTTGTAGAATTGTACTCCATCAAGAAATAAAGACAGATAATGTTGAAAATGCACACCAGGTCCATCAGCATCTGAAAAGAGACGAGATAGATTAATATTTTGGTTGCAGACCTTCATCAGAACATTAATGTTCTACATCCCTGGGGTTCTGACAAAGATGGTCCAGTTATAATGATAGCATCTATTCAGTCAGTTGTGTGTGCCAAGCATCAAAGGTGAAAGGTTAAAATATGTGATACATGGTGTACCAATGTGCAGTAAAACAGAGGGGTGAGAAGGATCAGCTTCTAACATTGCTGAATTCATATTCTCAGCCATGCCATTGTGGGAGTAACATTATGAAGTTAGAGGTAAGAAAGAAAGTCAGGCAAAACTTTTCTAAACAAAAGGTTATAGATTTATAGAGTAAGTTACCAGGAATGCCATTGCAATGTAAATGGGTTTGAGAGACAATCAAATGTGTTTCTGGAGAGGAGAGGGATTGACGGATATGGTGATAAGATGATGGGTAGGTAGTGCTGATGTTTCATAAAGGAATATGTTTGTTGGCCTTAATGGGTTTTCCTGTTTTTGAAGATTCTAATGTTCTTATGACCACTTTCCATCGTGGGTCATTTGGAACAGGAACTCTGATTGATTATTTTCTCCCTTGCATTGAAGAATGATGAGGATAAGCCAGGGACTTAAAACTCTAAGTTATAAGGATAGACTGAAGAAATTGAATTTATTTTCACTGGAGAATAGAGGATGGAGAGGTGACATGATTCAAGTCTTTAAAATGAAAAAAAGAATGGTTGATGTAGATGTAAGCCATTCTGCTACTTCAGTTGTGGTTTCAGGACTAGAGGACATAGATTGAAGATAGTCAAACCACTAGTGAGGCTGGAGATTCATAGGAATTTGTTCTCAAAATGATGGATGTGTGGAATGGACTTCCATCTGAGGTAGTTAATGTTAATTCATTGAGGTCCTTTAAAAAGAAGTTGGATGATTATCTGGCAGTGAGTGGGATTGAAGGTTATAGGGATAGATTTAGGCCTAGGTGATTAAATAGCTATGAACACTAGGTGGTATGTTATTCAGTACATGGCAAGACTACGTGGAAGAAATTTGTTGTTTTGGCTTTTTTGGAAGTTTTTCCTAGTATAAATCACTAATTTTGGATTGGGTTAGGTTGAGAGAGGCCGTCAAGCAACACCACCAAAAACAAACTATCTGGTCATTTATCTCATTGCTGTTTATGGGACCTTGCTGTGTGCAACAGTGGATGCATTTCCCTACATTACAACACATTCAACACTTCATTGGCTGTGCAGCGCTTTGGGATGTCCTGAGGACATGAAAGGCGTTATATAAATGCAAGACCTTTGTTTTTTTCTTTTCTTTTTTCCTCAAATGTAACTGGCTGATTTTTCCCACATTAGTGAGAATAGGTTTAAGAGAATGACCTTTGTCCCATTCCATGATTTTTAAATGTTCTGATGTTCTTGGTCAGTTTGGCTCAATATCACATGGCAATTCCACAGTACCGCATAAAAAGCTAACCTCTTTTTAACTTGAAATATTATGTAATTGGACATGACTCTGTACAAAAATGTTGTGCATTGTTTAGATGTACGGTAAAAATATACTGTAATTTATATTATAGTGTTTAATTGTTTATTAAAAAATATGGAGGAAAAAGTCTTACAATTGCACCAAAATAAAATTTGCATTTTTATGTTATTTTATCATTATTGATTTAAATTAAAGGGGCAGCCTCTTTATTTTAAAAAAAATTCCAGGAAGGAAGAACCACGCATCCACCATTCTCATTGAGATCATGTACAAGTGATACAAGGTTGTGTTGGTGAACAAACAAAAAGTTTAGCCAAATACTTTTCCTGTAAAGAACATTCCCTTTAAAATATTTATCACACAAAACCGATTGGATTTGGAAACTCTGACTGTTAGAGCATTGAAGGCAGATGATATCTTGATGAGGTATTGATTGATATTCTGCTGGGGAGAGAGGACAATGACTCTAAGTAAGAATTAAGACAGTGATTATTAGGGCTTATTGCTTGTAAAAGATTAGCTTACACTGTTCTTGTGAACAAGCGATGGCTTTTCGCTCCTCCTCTGCTGAAGGTGCTGACTCATATTGCTGTCTTGTTCCAAGGGGGATGGCCTCCAGAATCTTGGGCAAGTGGCTATTCTTCAGGTGAGTCTAGACAATGAGTGCCAACGGGCTTTCTGACTATGGGGAGGAAATTTCAGAGCCAAATATGATCTTGCCCTTGCCCAATTTATACATTTTCTTATTCGTTCATGGGATGTGGGCGTCACTGGCAAGGACAGCATTTATTGCCCATCCCTAATTGCTCTTGAGAAGGTGGTGGTGAGCCGCCTTCTTGAACTGTTGCAGTCCGTATGATGAAGGTTCTCCCACAGTGCTGTTAGGTAGGGAGTTCCAGGATTTTGACCCAGCGACGGTGAAGGAACTGCGATATATTTCCAAGTTGGGATGGTGTGTGACTTGGAGGGGAACGTGCAGGTGGTGTTGTTCCCATGTGCCTGCTGCTCTTGTCCTTCTAGGTGGTAGAGGTCACAAGTTTGGGAGGTGCTGTCAAAGAAGCCTTGGCGTGTTGCTGCAATGCATCCTGTGGATGGTACACACTGCAGCCATGGTGCGCCAGTGGTGAAGGGAGTGAATGTTTAGGGTGGTGGATGGGGTACCAATCAAGCGGGCTGCTTTGTCCTGGATGGTGTTGAGCTTCTTGAGTGTTGTTGGAGCTGCACTCATCCAGGCAAGTGGAGAGTGTTCCATCACACTCCTGACTTGTGCCTTGTAGATGGTGGAAAGGCTTTGGGGAGTCAGGAGGTGAGTCACTCGCCACAGAATACCCAGCCTCTGACCTGCTCTTGTAGCCACAGTATTTATTAAGTTTTGCACTTTCCAGTAGCAGTTACTGAATAGCGATAGGAACCCAGACTAATTCCCACCCAACCCACCAGCCACCCCTCCACCCTCCCAACCATCCCAACACCAGGGCATTGCCTCCATTGTAATGTTTCTACCACCAGGTTGGCTAAAATTAGCTAACTAAACACAGATCAATGTTGGAATCTGAGCTGTTCATGGTCTGAACGGCTCTGTGCCTAGATTGGATGATGCGTTGACCAACTGAGCCATCAGAGGAGCTGACTTTTAAAAAGATTTATTATTTTCTTCTCTGGTAGTTTAATTGGTGTTTTGCATCTTCCTTCACCTTGTAGGGGAAGAAATTGTGGATTTTGGCTCTGTTCCACAACTTTGATCGATGGTCACCACAAAGGACCAGTAGAAGAAATGATTCTCGCAATGCATGCTGGCGAACCTGTGTTCTTCTCCCATCTGCCCCTTCCCCAAAACACCCTGAGATGAAACTGCTCACTTTTATTCAAGTAGCCGAATGATGACACTCAAGAAATCTGCTGTAAAGGTGTTCAAAACAAAGGCAGCACTGCAGTTCCCCCATGCAGCGTTTAACTGGATGGAAGCTTCTGGCCATTCTGGCCTGGACATTTTTAAAATACAATCCAGACACCAAAAGTCAGTCTTTTGAGCACCTCATGATAGATAAGTTGCCAGCTCTGCTGTTTAGTGTGAGATGTAAAAGATCCCATAGCACTATTTGAAGAAGAGCGGAGGAATTTTCTCCGATGTCCCCAATGTTTATCCCTCAACACATGGAATCTTATTCCAGCATGAGTCAGTACCTTCAGAAAAACTGAAGAAAATTGGAGGGAAAAAAATAGAGAATGGCCCCAGGGAATCTGTCAAAGTCCAGTTTTATACTTGGTGTAAAATATGGCAATCCTAGGCAGCCCGTGACTGCAATTTGTGACCGTCTAGTTGTGAGTTTGAGCTTTTTATCCTCCCCAATAAGTTATTTGAGGTGAACAACCAAGATGATTCCAGGTATCCGGAGTCTAAGTTAAGCTGAAAAGTTTAGCAAACTGGGTCTGCTCTCTTTGGAAAAGAAGTGCCTTTGGGTGACCAAAATGATATTTTCAAGATTATGAAAAAAATTATTGAAATTGATCCAGGCAAATTGATGAAGATTTCAAATATCAGAGGATACAAGTCAAAAATCAGGAAGTTAGAAGTAAGAAAAGAATTGAGGTGGAATTTTTGATCAAAAGGTAGATTAAGTTACCAGGGAAGGCTGTACAAGTGAGGTGTATAATTGGGTTCAAGAGACAATTAAATATGCTGGAGAGAAAAGGGATTGTAGGATACTTTGAGAAAGTGGAATTGATCAATTATAAAGGAGCAGGCTGGTTGGGCTTAATGGCCTTAATGGCTTCTTATGTTCTTATGGACTACAGTACTCATACTCAACAACAATAAGAAAAGGAAAAATGACAAAAAATCTATTCCGATTTAAGTGCAGTGCCAGATTGAGAAACACAACAGCAAAATAACATTGCCTCTACAAATCTACAAACAGTCTCTAAGTTTACTTACATTACCACAATAAAAACATTTGAATAAACCTTTATAAATATTACAGCCCAAAATGTGTGACTGAAGCTTTTGATAGATATTTGTTTTATCCATAAGTTGATGTCACCTCTCCATAATATATCAAGTGCAGCTTATACTCCTATGTGACTTATACGAGTTCACAAAAACCAAGTGCTAAAACCAAAAGCAGGGTGTGATTTATGTTTCATCAAATACTGTACGTCTCTGTCTTAATGTTACTTTTCTGAAGGTGTCGATATATTACCCAGTGCACACAGTGCCATAAAAATTTTTATAACACATCCATCTTGCACATAAGGTGAGTCACAAAACATGAACTAGTCTTCAGAATATTAACATAACTGAATTCTGCATAAGTTGTAACTGTAGTGTTGCATCAAGATAGCCAAAATATATAGTAAATGTCCATAATTTTCTTAAAATACTCACTAATAATATGCAATTAACAGGAACTAACAGTGATGTAATATTTTTCAAATGGGCTAGCTATCAATTAAAGGCAATTTATCCACTCCCCAGTGAGCTCAGTTGGAACCTGCACTGTCCAATGTGGTGCTGAGCCATACAGACTTGGAAGATTCAATCCTTAGTGTGTGTTTAGTTATCTGATCTCATAGCTGTTCTATAATTGGCCTCAGTATCTCTGGATGAGGGAGGAGGAAAAAAATCAGCCAGGATTCCTACTCCTGATTGCTATCCAGTTACACCTGCTCGAAAGCATGGGGCTGTGGACCACTTGGACAAGGTACTGAAAGGTTGTCAGGGCCCAAGAGAACATAATCCAGCATGACTCAATGCCTTCAGGAGAGAAGATGAGAAAATTGCAAGCAGGAGGGGAAGTAATTTATTCTAAACTGTTCAAAGCATACAAACTTGTCTAAAATTAAGAGGACATTGTTGTCTCCCCATCCCCATCTCAGAACAGTTTTGGGGGAATTTTTTGAGTTATCCATGACATGATGAAATTCGTGTCACTGATTATAACCCTATAAAAGAAAACAGTTTTTTACTTTTTCTCTATTCAATATTCTCCGCTCTTCTCCTGAAGGCATTCATTTATGCTGAGATACAGTTCCATGAGCTCCACTCACCTTCTGGTACCCTGCCCAAGTATTCTTTCCTCATGTGTGAGTCTATACAATGAGTGTTGGTGGGATATTCAAATGTGAGTGGCATCACATTCTGTCTTCATCCTCATGTATAGCATCAAGAAGGGCTCACTGGATAGAGTGAGAACGCTGGTTGATTTTTTCCCCCTCACCAGCCATGGATGCTGAGGCCAATAACAATGCCCCACTGCTATCCTAGCTAACTCAGCACAGACTAAGGATCAAATCTATGACCTTCCTGGTCTGTATGGCTCAGTAACACATAGCAAAGCAGAGCACTAAAGTTTAGTTAAAAAAATTACCTCCAAGATATAAAAATGGCATTGTGCAAGTTTGCATTTTACAAGTCAAACTAATGCGACATCTGTCCTTGTTGCAGTTGTCTCTGGTTGGATTCACTGGTAATGCTACTTAGTATTTAAAAAAAAACACATTAAATTTGCTAACATGAAATGATCATTCAGCCTATCAAGTCCTTACCTTCCACAGACCATGTAAAACTTATACTATCAGGGACTCTCCCCAATTTATTTAATCTCCAGAAAGTGATGATTAACCATAGGGAAAATCTCCAAAGGGAGAAAGCTCTGTGAATTTTTTTTGTCCCAAAAGGCACTTGAGTGTCAGATAGATCTGGAGCTGAATCCTACGCATTTATAATCCTTTTCATCTTCCCAATTTTGTTCATAAGATTCTTGCCAGAAAATCCCTGTTAAGATCCTAAACAAAGATCACTTTACAATTAATTGTCTAAATAATTATTTTCTGTCATGTAGTAACCACAAAAATTAATTTCTTTCTGTTCACATTTCTTTTACCTAATTGCCTCTCACCCATTATCATCTTCTGAAGCTGTTAATCACTGTTAAGTATTGTCTTACCATGTTGATTCAAAAAATGAGTTGCATAAATATCCTTTGGCAATGGGATTGGTGTTATAGGGGTAAGTATGGGGGTAGATAATTAAACACTCCACAGGACACAATGGGGACAGAATGAAATGTTATCAGTGGAAGGCAGATAACCAAGTTTGATTTGTAGAAATATGAGGATGGATGAATATTTAACAGATTTACTTAATTAAATTTTGGGATCAGGAATATTTACATGTAACTTTCCCTCAGGAGGTCTATGATGGTAGATGGTATATAGGCTGAGAAGGAGTGGTTTGAGGAGCAAAATAGTCTTTTCTTATTCCAGATTTTCTTTTCTTTTGGTACATTCTTTTGCTCATTATGGTGAGGGTGATAATGCTAAGTAACTAAATACATAGCCAGGTCAGGAATGCACTGTTAGATGCGGAGTAAAGTTTCCTTTTCTGTGCCTTAACAATGTGCCAACCGCAGAAGAGCTCCTCCTACCACAAGAACATAAGAATACAAAGCTAGGTGGGAAAGTAAGTTCTGAGGAGGATGCAAAGAGGCAGCAAAGGGAAATAGACAGGTTAAGTGAGTGGGCAAGAAGGTGGCAGATGGAGTATAATATGGGGCAATGTGAAATTATCCACTTTGGTAGGAAGAATAGAAAAGCAAAATATTTTTTAAAAGGTGAGAGATTCAGAAATGTTGGTTGTCAGAGGAATTTGGGTGTCCTTGTACACGAATCACAGAAATTTAACATGCAGGTACAGCAAGCAATTAGGAAGGTAAATGGTATGTTAGCCTTTATTGCAAGGGGTTTGGAGTATAAGAATAAAGAGGTCTTGCTGCAATTACACAGGGCTCTGGTGAGACCACACCTGGAGTACTGTGTACAGTTTTGTTCTCCTTACATAAGGAAAGATGCCTTAGAGGGAGTGCAATAAAGGTTTACTAGATTGATTTCTGAGATGAGAAGGTTGCCCTATGAGGAGAGATTGAATGGAATGGGCCTATATTCTCTGGAGTTTAGAAGAATGAGAGATGATCTCATTGAAGCGTATAAAATTCTTAGAGGGCTTGACAGGGTAGATGCTGAGAGGTTGTTTCCCCTGGCTGGAGAGTCTAGAACTAGGCGTCATTGTCTCAGAATAAGGGGTCGGCTATTTAGGACTGAGATGAGGAGGAATTTCTTCACTCAGAAGGTTGTGAATCTTTGGAATTCTCTACCCCAAAGGACTGTGGATGCTCAGTCGTTGAGTGTATTCAAGACTGAGATTGATGGATATTTGGACACTAAGGGAATCAAGGGTGATGGGATAGGGCGGGAAAGTGAAGTTGAGGTAGAAAATTAGCCATGATCTTATTGAATAGCAGGGCAGGCTCGAGGGGCCGAATGGCCCACTCCTGCTCCTAGTTCTTATGTTCTTCCAAGAGCTTGTCATCTGATAGATGATTTTTCTCTCATCTCTTGCCTCAAACCTTTCTGCCCATCACAACCTTTCTTGACTCTCTATTTTATTGATACTATGTGGTCCTTGATCCTTTGATCTTTCGTTTCTTGTTCCTACCCACTCATCTTCACTTGTGTTTAAATTAAGATTATTGCAACATCTTCTACTATAACTCATTCTTTCCTTAAAACCGTGGAACTCCTTACTAATTCTGTCTAACTCAGTCTTTCCTTCCTCTTACAACCTATAGGTTTCAAAAACTCAGGTTTTACCTCAGTTTAACCATTACTTTTTGATTTCCTGGTCTTCTCTTTTACTTTTGTTCCAGCTCTGGTGCTGTTCTGTGTTACAGGCCTTGGCTCTTCATCTAGGTTTTATCAGTTTAAAAAAAATCAGAAGCTGTGAGGGGAACCATTTGACTTTTCTCAATCCCTGACTGCGATGTCCTGTCTGATTTCCACCACTGGTTAACAGTACATGGATGCTTAAAAAAAAGAGACTGGATAATGAATAATTTTCTCCCCCTCCTAAAATATTTCATTAGCTAACTAACAACAGAGAGTAACAGGTGAAAAACAGTAAGAAAGATTGCAGGAGATCAAGATTAAAGCCTCTACAGACAACCACGTACCAGCAAGAATTTGGTTTAATTAATAGCACATTTTACATAATGATTACACTGTAATTGCGCTGACTAGCCTGGTGTCATTAAATATATCCCTGCTCTTTTACAACACCCTCAGGCTAAAAATAATGAGTTACATTGAAAATCACCGTGCAACAGGTTTATAAATAACATTAAGCCCCTACAAGATTAGTACTTATAAATAATAAATATTTGCCTTTGTAATTGAACAAAAAATGATGGCATTCCTTCCACCTTCAATGGCAAATTGTCATTTTATACAGCTGAAAAGAAATTTTTCTCCTTCCTTGTAAGATGTGAATAATTTATTGTGGCTCCACACATCTCTATTTCAGACCCCATGTGGAGTCTAGATTGCATCCTTTACCTCTCAGCCTAATCATAACTAAACAGGGTTGATGAATGCCATGTAGCGTATCATAATGCATGCAGATTCTAAATATGATTCACTCCTGATCCTACACAGTGTATGTGTGCAACGGCGAGTGAAGGAAAAATAACCTTTAGAAATTCTTCTTGCTGTCTCCACTGAGTGTGTTTAATAGCTGGTCTTGTCAATAGATTGAAATCGCATGAAATGCATCAAAAACAGAGGGAGGGAAATCAAGAGGGCTTGTCAGGGGGATCACGATAGCCTTTGTTTGATGCAAATTATTTTACATGTTTCCGATCATCTTGTAATCTGGAAATACATCAAGAGATGACATGTAAATTTCGTGGTGTTCTGCTTTCATTTCCAGCAGCAGTGATCAAATACAAGCTGGTCAGCCGCAAAAAATATGTATAAATAATTTTCATTTCCAACGTATTAACAGTCAAAATATCAGAATCCGTCACGTCAGGTTAACAGAATTTAAGTGCACCAGGGAGCAAAAATTGCATTGTTCAAACGCCAGCAAGAAATTAATGATCATCCTGAAAGGAAAAATTTGCAAGTAATTTCAGAAGAGACACGCACACAGTGTTAGTATTGAATTCCAGAGTTTATTTAGTTTAATTCTTGCTGTTATTATTAACCTGTCTCCGATTCAATAATACAGATTTTGCAATCAAAAATTACAGTAATATGGATGATCCTATTTAATGGATTTTTTTTAAAGGTAAAATTGGAGCCTAATGCATATTCTGCCAGTGATGTGTGTTACAGCCAGTCTTTTATCAGCGTGAGGGAGTCATAACTCACAGGCCATGAACATACCAGCTCATTGTAAAGGTTCTCTCTATTCCTATTATTCAGCTGTCTTAGTGGCTCAGTGGGTAAATGTACCATCCAGTGTGGTAATGTGACATACAGACTAGAAAGGCCCCAAGTTCAATCCTCAGTTTGTACTGGTAACTCTTTGCTGGGCAGCAGCTAGAGTACTACAACTGGTCTCATAATCCTTAATATATAGACAGCCAGGATTCACACACCTAATTGCTACTCAATGCCCCTTGCTGGAAAGTGCACCTGTGTGGGTGTTGGGCGAGGATGGGATTGGCACTACTGTGATGCCCTCCAGTGTTGAATAGCCTGCCAGAACTCACTGTCTTGACTGCCACATGAAGAGTAACCATTTAGGTGAGATACCAGAGCACAGCATGAGGCAGAGGAGGAGTAAAAGAGGAAAAAAAACCCAAAGAGAATCTCTTTATTCTATGAAGTGTTGCTTGGGATTGAGGTAAAAATCAGTTAGCTGTCAGCATACTGTATTAGGAGATTGTGTCACAGAGTGGAAAACCCCAGGATATATCTCAATTTAGCTGACGAGAAAGGTGGTGAACAGCAGGAGTTTGCATTTCAGCACCCCACTATTGCCTGACAGAGGGTAGGACAACATCCCCAATCATCCACTCTTTCTCTTGGCCAGAGTTCAGAGTACACAGTCTGGTATATTACAAAGAGGAGAAACGGCAATTAAACACACCAAAATAAAGTGCTTTAGAAAAATTAAATGGACTCCCCTAATGGCATAGTGGTAAAGGCAGTGCCCAACATAGTATGTGGCTACACAGATTTAACTGCTCCCAGATTCAATCCCTGATATATGCTGAATTAGTTGATCTAAACTGAGGCAGTTAGGGCACTATAATAACAACTTGCATTTATACAATTGGCCTCAGCATCCCTGGTCTACAGAGGGGAAAAAATAGCCAGGTTTCTTTCTCTTGATTGGTATCTAGTGATCCCTGCTAGAAAGTCTGCTTCTGGACATTGGGTTAGGAAAGGATCAAGCTCAGCGGCGATGCCTCCCACAGTCAAATAGGTCACCCACATTCACTGTTCAGCCTCACACATGAAGAATGGTTACTTGGCTGAGGTATTGGAGGGCTGCTGGCACTTGTGGAAATGTACCTCAGCAGGAGGCCACATCTTCAGGAGAGGAGAGGAAAAAAAACAGAGAAAAGGAAAACCCCAGAAACCTTAAGATCTGAGAACTTATTACAGGTTACGTTCAGGAAATAAGTGAGCTGATTAACTCTGAAAGTCAAAAAGGCTGGAAAGCAAAATTGTTTACTAACATATCAGTTTCTAGGCTTCATTTAATAGACTTGGTATAAAAAGGTTGGAAGGGTTGTTGGGATAGGGTATAACCTTGATGATATTTCCATTGAAGCAGTATAATGGGCTCTAATTGCCTCAGTGAAAGAACCATGTTGACACTTCCTTTTTTTCCTTGCATTTTTCGAGTGCCATGCATTCACCATTACGTTAATTCAAGCATTATATCTGAAAGTGTTTATATGAATGACACAAGTGCCAGTGCAGGTAAAGGGCTGTGAAATGGTCTGTAAACAGAAAGGAATTGATTCTGGGCAGAAAGCAATGCTGTTAGAGTCATAGACATTGAATGCTGAGAGCCGTGTTTTGCCATCCTGATTACAAGATTGTAACAGACAGGAGCACCAGTATTGCAGAATCAAACAAGGGAGGTCAGAACAAGTGACAACAACTCCTATATTAATACCATTCAATAAAATTAGATATTGTACTAATGCAAAAATGATCAACACATTCATTTTTTAAATTTTAACTTTAAAAAGAAACTTGAAAAGAATGAAATATTCATTGCTGGTTGTTATTAAAAATAAGAATATGGTTCAGCTCCTTCCACCTTTTAGTGGGTATGTGCAGCGCCTAATCTGGCACTAAGTTGTACAGTTCAGGAAGGCCCAGGTTCGATCCCTCATCTGTACTCAGTTAGTTGATCTCTCCTGGGCAGAAGTTAGGGTTGGTACAATTGTCTCAGCGTTCAGTACCCATGGGTTAAGGAGGGGAAAATTAGCCAGGGTTTCCTCTTCTAATTGCTATCCAGTGACACCTGCTGGAAAATGCACGTACATGGACATCAGGTGAGGACACAATCAGGCTTGGCTAATGATGCCTTCCCAGTGTCAAATAGTCTGCCAGCACTCACGATCAAGGCTGACGCAAGAAGAATGGCCATTTTGGCAAGGTTCCAGAGGGCAGCAGGAGCCTGAGGAACCAAATCCCAGCATGAGTCAGGATAGGAAGGGAGAAAAGTAGAAACATTTTTTTAAAATTGTACAGCGGCTCAGCTCGTATCTGCAAGTGTAACGATCAAAGTTGTGCCCAAAATATTGGCCTATTTTTCTCTTTCAGCTGCTGACTGCCCAGCTATGCATTCTGGCATTTTCTGTTTTTAATTTCAGATTTTGTTTTTTTTAAAATCTCTGGTTGTTGTTTTAAATTGTTGGATGTGGTCAGCGCAAATTGTTTTCCCAAAGGCCATGCTATAGCACTGCTCATGTGCAAGTTTGACCCCTGCGTCTTGACCTCATCTCTCTTTGTCCCTTTCTGACTCGTATAATTCACCGGATTATCTATAATCTTGTTATTGGACATAAATTTTACAAGCTGTTGAGAGTGCGGAAAATCAATACCCTTTAAATGCTGTTTATGTGTGATTAACGGTTAATATCCTCACAAATTATTTAATATAATAAGGTCATTTGTCTTTTCCATGGGTTTGGTATCTTGCAAAGAATAATAGAATAATAAATGAGGACACTGGAAAAAAGAGGAGATTTCAGATGCTTTCCTGGGTATGTTTTATTATCCTTATCAGTTTTACAGCCACAAAGCTACACTATGGTTATTTTATGCAAGTAATAAAATTAGGCTGAGATGGAATTAGCAGACTCAAAGCCCTTTATAGGTCAAGTCGGTGTTTTATGAGCCTGCGACTCCCCAGCACTATTGTCATGAGGCTAGTTAGAGGGGTCTTTAAGCATGATTTAATATGTCCATGCTTCAGAAAATAGTTAAATAGCTAATTAAATGTAGGAGTTAATTTACATATTAATTGACCTTGCAGTAATATTTATATTGATACTTACACGAGAAGCCTTTTTGCCTTCATTGCCTTTCATCATAGTTAGTCTGAGCAAATATGGTGGAACTTTTTTTTGTTTAAACTGAAGTTTCTTTTTTTATTGTCACCAGAGAGTTGTTGCAATCCCCGAGAATAGCATTGTACATCTGGCTCCAGGTTTTTCTATATTAGCACCAGCTATTGTTTTAGAATAATAGGGAAACATTTAGTAGGCAAGGAAGGGTTGCAGGAAACTCTTGGATCTGCGCCTGTTTCAAAGCTGGTGTTAATTATGATAATCATCACGGCTCTTCTGTCAAGCAGTCCCTTGGGTAGCCAGCTCCGTGACCACGTGGAGAAATTAGCATAACATTTTACCAACAGTTATGAGTCCAGACCATCAACCCACTCCGTTACAGCAGTCAGTGCCTGGCATATAAAAATAAAAGATTACAGTGATGTGGTTGCTCGACAAATACAGGCAATTGGCAAAAGCAGCTGTGTCCGGGTAAATCCACAAGAGCCGCATGATGTGGCTATCACATGTTTTTGGACTTTTTTGTGCTAATTTAATTGTGTCAAGGATGTAATGTATTTGGTTCTAATCCCATTGTTAAAAAAATATTCATTTATACATTGGTTGTTATCAACTTGTGAAAATCGACACACTGCTGCTTTCACAATAGGTACAAATGAGGGGTAAGGTTGTGGGGGGGGGGATTGGGGGCGACATCTGTGCACTGACAATTATCCAGGGCTCTAAACCCCAGAACATGCTACAATTTCCAATTGAATGACTCTATAAATGGACACCTGCCATGCTCAGAGCGTGAATCATTGTAGTCGGAGATGAGCACAAGTGGAGGAACAGTCACGGCTAGTTGGCTGCTGATGTGTCAAATACAATCGCTGCTCAGGGTTCAGTGCCTCTGCCAAATGTTAAAGTTATTTGTTCTTGTCAATAAACCCAAACTTTACGGTGACCCCATAGTTTTTATTATGCTACGTGTGCTTTAAGGTAAGTCTTTATTACTCACACCAGCTATGAATCTTGCCAACGTTTTCTACAAAGTGTTTTTTAATATACTTTTTTTTAAATAGTGTTTAACAGCATTAGCTAACTACGAAATAAAAAAAACTAAAAGCAGAACACTGGAACACTTTCATCCTGAACTTTCCTGTATCAGCAAAATAATGTTTGTATTAAAAACTGAATTTTAAAAAAGACTAAACGGTGATATATAAGACTTGCAGATGTGATGTTAAATCGAGGCCCTGTCTGCCTGCTCAGGTGAACATAAAAGATCCCATGGTGCTATTCAAAGACGATCAGGCATTCTCCCAGCGTCCTCGCCAATATTCCTCCCTCAACCGGCATGACCAAAAACAGATCAACTAGTCATTCATCTCACAGTGGGGTCTTGCTGTGAGCAAAATGGCTGCCACATTCACCTACACAACACTGCACTCCAAAGCAATTCACTATCTGTGATGTGCCTTGGAATGTTTCCAAAGGATGTGATAGGGTGCAATACAAGTGTAAAGATGAGGTTCCAATCACGTATCCGCTCCATCACCAAGACCGCCTACTTCTATCTCTGTAACATCCCCTGTCTCCGCCCCTGCATCAGCTCATCTGCTGCTGAAACCCTCATCCATACCTTTGTTAACTCTAGACTTGACTATTTCAATGCTTTCCTGGCCGGCCTCCCATCTTCCACCCCCCATAAACTTGAGCTCATCCAAAACTCTGCTGCCCCTATCCTAACTCGCATAAGTCCAGATCACCCATCACCCCTGTACTCGCTGACCTACATTGGCTCCCAGTCCAGGAATGCCTCGATTTTAAAATTCCCATCCTTGTTTTCAAATCCCTCTATGGCCTCATCCCTCCCTATCTCTGTAACCTCCTCATCTCTGTAACCTCCTCCAAGATCTCTGCGGCCCTCCAATTCAGGCTGTTGCACATCCCTGATTTTAATCGCTCCACCATTGGCGGCTGTGCCTTCAGCTGCCTAGGCCCTAAGCTCTGGATTTCCCTCCCTAAACCTCTCCACATCTCTACCTCTCTCTCCTCCTTTAACACGTTCCTTAAAACCTACCTCTTTGACCAAGCTTTTGGTCACCTGTCCTAATATCTCCTTATGTGTCTCGGTGTAACATTGACATTTTACAACGTTAAAAAGGCTAAATAAACGCAAGCTGTTGTTGTTGTAAATCCTTATATAATGTAGAATTTTTTTTAATAAGCTGAGACCATATGGTATGATATTGAATCATATGGAGCAAACTGTTCCAAGTTCCATGCCTGATATTAGTTGATCTCAGCCAAGGGACGATACAATACGTCTTAGCACCCCTGAGCCAGAGAAAGGAGAAGTCATCCAGGATGTCTACTCCTGATTGCTACCCATTGAACCCCATTGGATAATGTGCATGTCTAGTCATTGGCTGAGAACACAATCAGGGTCAATACCATCTGTTGTTGAATAACCTGCCAAGACTCACTGTTTAGGTCCCTTGATTGGCCTGTGACTCGGCAGGAGCCCTGCCTTCAGGAAGAGTGGGGAGGTGGAAAATAAATACATTTATTACATTTTCTCAATTACTGATTTATACTACTCTGAAGTACATATTTCTTTCACATATCAAAAAAGCCTGATATCTTTGTGTAATTGAGTGGAATATATGAAAAAGAAAAGGTACAAATGAATTTTAAAATGCCTTTAAATGGTTGTTGTACACTCTTCCCTTGTGGAATAGTGTGACATAATCACAGGCTGATAGACCGTGATGTGAATTCTCCTTCCATTGCTGTAACCATCTTTACACCAGCCAAAAGGGTGGTTAGTCCTATACGACTGGAGGGCTTTACAGGCTCCTCTGACCCATACAATGGAGGGGGGTGGGGGATTAACCTACACCCACTGAACACAAGTATCCCACTGGATATCAACCCAGAATTCAGAGCTGGAGCTCCGGTCTCCACTCGCTGGGATTATCTGGAGCAGGGTTTGAACCTTACACTTTCTAACTTGGAGGCAGGAATGCTACCCCTAAGCTAGAGACTTGCTCCCCTTTAAATGGTGCAGCTGTGTGAGTCCTGTGCATCCTTTATTTGTGTGAACTACAGTACATTGTAAAACATAACTTACAATTTCCCAGTTTTCTGCTCTCCTCTCCTCAGGGTGCAGATTCATGCTCAGGTATGGTTTCACAGATGTTGAACACCTTCTCGCACCTCACCCAAGCAGCAATTCTCCATGAGTAGAGACTATTCTACCATGGGTCACATCACAGCTGAACCAGTTTCCGCCCTCACCCATACACTATTTACTTTCCAACAGAAGTCACTGCATAGCAATTCACCAGATGTACCTCACTCAACTAGCCATTCTTCATGTGTGAACCTCAATGACAAGTATCAAAAGGCTATTCAACTAGAAAAAAAAAGTCACTGATGAGTCTTATCCTGCCCTCACAAGCACAATTTCCAGCAGGAGTCACAGGATAGTGATCAGAAGCAAGAACCTTGGTTGTTTTTTCTCCTACCTATTCCAGGGGCACCAAGGCCAATTGCAGCACTCCAACTGCTGCTCCTTGCTGAGATGAGCTGACTCAGCACGGATGGGATGCAAACCTGTGACCTTCTGGTCTGTATGGATTGGTGGGTATGCTGGATGGCAGGTCTACCCACCGAGCCATTAAGGGAGCTATACACCATACAGATTTAAAACACTGCTGTCTAGCTTTTCTTATTTGAAAACATATGTCAAGTTTTATGTTATTATCACTTGTGGTTATGTGAGGATTCTATAGATAACCAGTCAGCTATCACTTATCATGCCTTTGACTGGGAAGTCTATTTACAATTTTTTTGAAATGTTGATCTCTAACGTAGATTTTTTAAATCATAGAATCATAGAAAGTTATGGTACAGAAGGAGGCCATTCGGCCCATCATATCCGTGCCGGCCGTGAAAGAGCTATCCAGCTTAATCCCACTTTCCAGCACTTGGTCCGTAGCCCTGTAGGTTACGGCACTTCAAGTGCACATCCAAGTACTTTTTAAATGAGTTGAGGGTTTCTGCCTCTACCACCCTTTCAGGCAGTGAATTCCAGATCCTCACCACCCTCTGGGTGAAAAAATTTCTTCTCAGTTCCCTTCTAATCCTTCTACCAATTACTTTAAATCTATGCTCCCTGGTCACTGACCCCTCTGCTAAGGGAAATAGGACCTCCCTATCCACTCTATCTAGACCCCTCATAACTTTATATACCTCAATTAAATCTCCCCTCAGCCTCCTTTGTTCCAAAGAAAACAACCCCAGCCTATCCAATCTTTTCTCATAGCTAAAATTCTCCAGCCCTGGCAACATCCTCGTAAATCTCCTCTGTACCTTCTCTAGTGCAATCACATCTGTCCTGTAACGTGGTGACCATAAGAACATAAGAACATAAGAAATAGGAGCAGGAGTAGGCCATCCAGCCCCTCGAGCCTTCTCCGCCATTCACAAGATCATGGCTGACCTTCTACCTCAACACCATTTTCCTGCACTATCCCCATATCCCTTGATGCCTTTAATATCCAGAAATCTATCAATCTCTGTTTTGAATTTGCTCAATGACTGATCCTCCACAGCCCTCTGGGTTTATTTTTAGAGAATTCCAAAGATTCATTACCCTCTGAGTGAAGAAATTTCTCCTCATCTCAGTCCTAAATAGCCTACCCTTATTCTGAGACTGTGACCCCCGGTTCTAGATTCCCCAGCCGGGGAAACATCCTCCTTGCATCTACCCTGTTGAGCCCTGTAAGAATTTTGTATGTTTCAATGAGATCACCTCTCATTCCCCTAAACTCGAGAGAATACAGACCCAGTCTACTTAATCTCTCCTCATACGACAATCGTGCCATCCCAGGAATCAGTTTGGTGAACCTTCGTTGTCGTCCCTCTATGGCAAGTATCTCCTTTCTTAGGTAAGGAGACCAAAATTGTACACAATACTCTGGGTGGGTCTCACCAAGGCTCTATATAATTGCAGTAAGACATCTTTACTCCTCTTGTACTCAAATCCTCTTGTAATAAAGGCCAAAATACCATTTGCCTTCCTAATTGCTTGTTGCACCAGCATGTTAGCTTTCAGTGACACATCTACAAAGACACCCACGTCCCTTTGAACATCAACATTTCCCAATGTCTTACCATTTAAAAAATATTCTGCATTTCTGTTTTTCCTATCAAAGTGGATAACTTCATATTTTTCCACATTATATTCCATCTGCCATGTTCTTGCCCACTCACTTAGCCTGTCTATATCCCCTTGAAGACTTTTTGCATCCTCCTCACAACTCACATTCCCACCTAGTTTTGTGCCATCAGCAAACTTGGAAATATTACATTTGGTCCGCTCATCCAAATCATTAATATAGATTGTGAATATGGGGTCCAAGCACCAATCCCTGCGGTACCCCACTAGTCACAATCTGCCAACCTGAAAAAGACCGGTTTATTCCTACTCTCTGTTTTCTGTCTGTTAACCAATTCTCAATCCATGCCAGTATATTACCCCCAATTCCACGTGCTCTAAATTTGTTCACCAACCTCCTGTGTGGGACCTTATCAAAAGCCTTCTGAAAATCCAAATGCACCACATCCACTGGTTCCCCCTTATCTATTCTACCAATTACATTCTCTGCTGGATGCAGTACTCAAGCTGTGGCCTAACCAATGTTTTATACAGTTCTAGCATAACCTCACTGCTCTTATATTCTATGCCTTGGCTAATAAAGGAAAGTATCCCGTATGCCTTCTTAAACACCTTATCTACCTGTCCTGCTACCTTTAGGGATCTGTGGATATGCACTCCAAGGTCCCTCACTTCCTCTACGCCTCTCAATATCCTCCCATTTATTGTGTACTCCCTTGCCTTTTTTGCCCTCCCCAAATGCATTACCTCACACTTCTCTGGATTGAATTCTATTTGCCACTTTTCTGCCCACCTGACCAGTCCATTGATATCTTCCTGCAGTCTACAGCTTTCCTCCTCACTATCAACCACACGGCCAATTTTTGTATCATCTGCAAACATCTTGATCAAGCCCCCCCACATTCAAGTTCAAATCATTAATATATACCACAAAAAGCAAGGGACCTAGTACTGAGCCTTGCGGATCCCCCTGGAAACAGCCTTCCAGTCGCAAAAACACCCGTCAACCATTACCCTTTGCTTCCTGCCACTGAGCCAATTTTGGATCCAACTAACCACTATCCCTTGAATCTCATGGGCTACACGGAATGCAGAAGGAAATAATTTATTTTAAAGAAAATGTTCCATTACAGGAAAGGCTTTTTTTTGCCTGTTGTTTACAGACTATGCAGTGTGTCACTGAAGCTAAATATTACAACTGCCTTTGCTATTTGTCTTTTGCTCACCATTGCCAAGTACTCTAATGGGTGCGCATCAATATTAGTACACAGTGTGTATATTAACGCCTGGATTATTTGTAATGCTTATCTGAGCATTGTATTCTGCATGTGTTGGTGCTCTAGAACATGTGTTTGTACTAATACTGTGTTTTGTGTGTATCAGCAGCACTTCCAGGTTATGTATACCACAGATTAGAAACAGAACAAAGCTTTTCCCCAATAATGTGACCTAACCCCAAAGTCAAAAGAATGCTTCCAATTGCAGCTACGTGACATTTCAATTTTCCACAGCAGCCATCCTGTGGTCTCTACGAGTGAGATTATCAATTAGTGCTGAATTAATGGCAGTTTTGAGTTCCATACTCAGTAGGAACTGGATTGAGACTGTCAAAACTCAATTCATGCAGGACCCTCTAGCTTGCAGAGAAAGGAGACTTTCATCCCCTCAGTTTGGGTTGGCTTCAAACACGAGGGGATAATTTTCAACTTTGCTGCTTGGATATTAACCTGGCAGAGTGGAACACTCAATGGGTTGAGAATTGGACGGGTTCTACAACGAGCGGGCGATCTGATCCACTCTGCCCTCCCTAGGTAGCAAAATTGAAAATTACCCCCAGAGCGTGCTAACTCATTATGTCACCCAGTATCCCTATAAGGTCTGTTTTTTGAAACTATACAAGTTAAAAAATATCATTGTAACCGTGGAAATGTATTACAGGTCAATACCTAGACCAATTCTGTTTTAACAGCTACACTAAAATTAAGAGAATATCTAACTTCTGCCTTAACTTGTTATGACAATTATCAGTGAACTTTCCACTTAAATTAAGGGAATATTAAAAATAATCAAATCAAAATATGTTATCGCATACTGGACCGTAGTACAAAATGCATTATCGTTTTTTAAATATAATTTTCTTCTGTTTCGCTCCTTTCTTGAAGACACCAACTCTTGCTAGGATACAGTTCCACAGGAGCCAGCAGCCTTCTGATTCTTAGTCTAATTTCAACTGAAAAGTGTTTTTTCTCAGTAAAAAGAAAAATACTTATGTCTTATGAGTGCCACCCAAATCAGGTCTACCTCACTGTCATGAAAACATGATGGGAGAAGGGGGAGGCAAACCAGACTGATTGTACAGCTTCAGAGTCCAACTTCAGCCCCTCTTAGCTCCTCCCCCAGCCAAGGGTCTACTTTTTAAATCTGAGATTCCAGGTTGAAAGGCCAAGGCCAAAAGAGCCACCAAGATTGAAAATTTGGAGAGAAGATAAAATAAATCAAGAAGTGGCGATTAGGTGAAGCCACGTCTGAGTTTTAAAAGCTTGTAGGTTATAGAGGGAACGGAAGACTAAGGGAGGTAAGGAATTACATTGTTATGGTCCTTGGAGTGAATGAGTTCGAGTAGAAGACGACGTAATGTAACTACTGTATTTACAACTTAGGTGGAACAAGAGAGGAAAGTTCACGCAAACAATTCTGTTAATAAGTATAACTTTAAAGTTGAAATATTCTGCAATTTTCAAGCTTAAGTCTCTATTACTGAGTATAGTATTTTAAATGTTTCTGTCTTGTAAATGTAAGGAATGCCTAGGACTATTTTATTTTGCATTCAATTTTGCATGAATTTATACCTTCTTCCTGATAAACTTTCAATTTTGTATTGAATTTTAGTAGATAAGAAAATATCTATTTTATATATATGGGGTAAAACTCTGGAAAATTCAGTAGCGTAACAGTGTCGTCCTTCATAATGGGAACAAGGCGAGAATGGTGTCCGAGGTGGTGAGATAGTGTGATGGTACAATTTTTTTACCTAACAACACAGAAGCCTGATGTTCAAAACAGTTGGAAAGGGGTTGTATTTAGCAATAAAATATAACAATTGATAACTTTTATACATAGTAGAGATCCATTTTAACAATTTCATATATATATATCTCTAATTTGTGTTTGAACTTGCACCTTTTTCACACTACAGTAAGAGTGGAATTACATGGAATGTACAGCACAGAAAATGGCCATTCAGCTCTATTGGTCTATGCCGGTGTTTATGCTCCAGACGAGCCTCCTCCCATCCCTCTTCATCTAACTCGATCAACATATCCTTCTATTTCTTTCTCCTTCATGTGTTTACCTATCTTCCCCTTAAATACATCTATGCTAGTCGCCTCAACTACTCCTTGTGGTAGTAAGTTCCACATTCTAACCACTCTCTGGGTAAAGAAGTTTGTCCTGAATTCCCTGTTGGATTTGTTAGTGACTATCTTATATTTATCACCCCTAGTTTTGATCTCCCCCACAAGTAGAAACATCTTCTCTACGTCTACCTTATCAAACCCTTTCATAATCTTAAAGACCTCTATCAGGTCACCCCTCAGCCTTCTCTTTTCTAGAGAAAAGAGCCCCAGCCAGTTCAATCTTTCCTGATTGGTATAACCTCTCAGTTCTGGTATCATCCTAGTAAATCTTTTTTGCACCTTCTCCAGTGCCTCTATATCCTATCTATAATATGGAGACCAGAACTGTTCACAGTACTCCAAGTGTAGTCTAACCAAGTTTCTATACAAGTTTAACATAACTTCTCTGCTTTTCAATTCTATCCTCCTAGAAATGAACCCCAGTGCTCTGTTTGCTTTTTTTGTGATCTTATTAACCTGCATCGCTACTTTTACTGATTTCTGTATCTGTACACAGATCCCTTTGCTCCTCTTCCCAATTTAGACTCTTATTTTCCAGGGAGTATGTGACCTCCTTATTCTTCCTACCAAAATACACCACTCACACTTATTGCACCACCTCATACTTACCAACTGAGTGAAACTGACATATAAGGTGATGTTAAAGGACCCAAAGCCTTGCCCACACAACCCCAAGAATGAATTAAATAAACTCTTACGTAGAAGCACGCTCAAAGGGGAAGTGAATTTTAGTGAATTGTTAAATAATAACTAACATTATGCAGGGAAATATCTAATGCACTTTTTTGTGTCTCTCTCTGTATCCTTCTTATTGTGTTTCATGCTGTAAATCTGCTGAGTAGAGGATGCCTGGTAGCAGACATCTGTGTAGAACATCGCGCATGAAGTTCTCCAGTGAATGAGGTTGGTGGTATGTAGATTCACAATGTCGCTGGAGCAGAACTTCATGATGTCACAACAAGCAGGGTTCTACAGAAATTAGCTGCTCACAAATTGCCTTTAACTCGCTATTCTAATGAATAAAACACAGTAACAAGAGATAATTAAGAAACATCCTTTTTGGAACATTTAGGAATTATGGGGCAATTCAATAAGATGTAATTCCGCTTTTCAGGTTAAAATTGGTAGTTAGGCTCTCAAGAATTTCATCCTCTTTATCTCTCAGACTAATGTTATATTCAATAATATAACAATGATAAATTAGCCTGTGCTAACACTTCCAGGGCTTGCAGCCTACCAGGCAAGAAATCTACATCATTGCCACTTAGACTATGTCAAAAAGTTTGAGAAACCTAAGTGAACAAGCAAGGCCTACACTGCAGGATATTGCCAAGATTGAAAACGTACGAGAGAAAACAAAATATAAATAGCGGTTAGGTGATGCCAATCTTGCATTTTATGAACCTGTGGACTGTAGGAGGAGGGGAAGACTGAGCAAGGAGTAAGGTAAGGAGTTCCATTGTTTTGAAATCCTTGGAAAGAATGAGTTAGGATAAGGGGCGGTGCAATGATTCTTGATTTCAATATAGTGAGGATGCAGGGAGGAAGAAGAAGAGTGTGAAGGATGATATATTTGAAGCATGGGAGAAACAAAGAAAGTAAGTTCAGATAAGCAATGACCAGAGAACTATTGGTAAAATAAAGAAAGTAAGGAAGTAGGTTAGGTCCTGGCCTTTCACTTCTAGGACCTGGGTTCAAATCTAGCTTAGACTGATGCACTGGGATAGCTACTGTCCTTTTACTTTAGGAACTGGAGAGATGAAAATCTCCTCTGTCTGCTGGCTGTTTGTGGTCTATATGAAATGAGTTTGGGCAATCTCAAGACAGTTCCTAGTGGGCATAGGCCCACAGCACAAAACTGCACCTAAACTGTTAATCTTGCCCAGAAAGGCCACAGTACAGCTGAATGGGAAATAATAAAATGTCACTGATGCTATAGGAGTTGCCCATCTGAGATTGAGGCTGAGGCACATTGTTGCAGCAAAGTAGTGGAAGCTTTATTCTGCATCTAACTGCCCTTTGCTGGATTTACTGCTTTTTTGGACTAATAAAGGTTTGATTAATGTAATCTCAACAACAACAACTTACATTTATATAGCGTCATTGATGTAATAAAACGTCCCAAGGCTCGTCACATGAGTTTTATCAAACAAAATTTGACACCAAGCCATGTAAGGAGATATTAGGACAGGTGACCAAAAGCTTGGTCAAAGAGGTAGGTTTTAAGGAGCGTCTTAAAGGAGAAGAGAGAGGTAGAGAGGCGGAGAGGTTTAGAGAGGGAATTCCAGAGCTTAGGGCCTAGGCAGCTGAAGGGGCGGCTGCCAATGGTGGAGCAATTAAAATCGGGGATGCACAACAGGCAAGAATTGGAGGAGTGCAGTGATCTCGGAGGGTTGTAGGGCTGGAGGAGGTTACAGAGCTAGGGACGGCAAAGCCATGGAGGGATTTGAAAACAAGGATGAGAATTTTAAAATCGAGGCATTCCTGGACCGGGATCCAATGGAGGTCAGTGAGCACAGGGGTGATGGGTGAACGGGACTTGGTGTGTGTTACAATACTGGCAATAGAGTTTTGGATGAGCTCAAGTTTATGGATGGTGGAAGAGGTGGCTGGCCAGGAGAGCATTGGAATAGTCAAGTCTAGTGGTGACAAAGGCATGGATGAGGTTTTCAGCAGCAGATGAGGCAAAGGTGGAGACGGACGATGTTACGGAGGTAGAAGTAGGCGGTCTTTGGTGATGGAGCGGATATGTGTTCGGAAGTTCATCTCAGGGTCAAATAGGACGCCAAGGTTGTGAACGGTCTGGTTCAGCCTCAGACAGTGGCCAGGGAGAGGGATGGAGTTGGTGGCTAGGGAACGGGACTGAAGACAATAGCTTTGGTCTTCCCAATATTTAGTTGGAGGAAATTTCTGCTCATCCAGTACTGGATGTCAGACAAGCAGTGCGACAAATCAAAGACAGTGTAGGGGTCGAGAGAGGTGGTGGTGAGGTAGAGCTGGGCGTCATCAGCGTACATGTGGAACCTGATGTGTTTTTGGTCGATGCCTCAATAATATGATGCATAAAATATAAACAATAAATATGTCTCTATTTTGATAATATTCAAAATAGCACACCTAGCTTTCACCTCATGGTGCCGTTTCAAATCCAGCTCAGACTGACAGGAAATGGTTTGGTCAATCTCAGTTCAGTTCCTAGTGAGCTGAAGTCCTGAGCACAAAACTGCATCTAATTTGGCACTAATTGTCATTCTCACTCAGAGAGACCACAACAATAGATGGTGAGAGAAACAATCTGATAAAATACTACCGTTTTCATCGCTTGAAAGCAATGAAACTGTCACATAGAGAATTACCAATCAAAGTGTGATTAAAAATAGACCTTCTCTGCACCTAGCTTGCATAGTGTATATCTCTGTACTGCAAGGTCAAAATTATAATCTTTCAAAAAAATTAATACTTTTATTTTTCTGAATTCTTAAAAGTGTTTTGAAGCAAAATTATATAATTCACTCCTAAACCATACTCAATCATATATCTTTATGATAAGTGAACCAGTTTTGTTTTTATAAAAATGGAACATGCAATGACTTAAAATGTATCAAAATGCATCATTCAGGTCATCATGACAAAAACAATCTTCTAGCCATTCCAAACAAAAAAGTTTGTGAAACATTTTTTTCAAGAAGAGAGTGCCCCTTTAAAGCATAAGCTCCACTCACAATTGAGAGAACATAAAAGAGCAGTCAGAGAGATTGTTAAACTAGGAACTCTATACAACATTAGTGGATTAGTGTATTTAAAGGGTAATAATTTTATAATAATAATTTTATTATTATTTTTTCTCCATTTTCTCCTCTCTTCTCCTGAAGATGTTGACTTACACTGGGTACAATTACCTGGGCCTTCCAGCACTTTGCCCAATTGACCACTCTTCATGTATGAGCTGACACAGTGAGTTTTGACAGACTGTTTGATTGTAGAAGGCATCACAGCCAAGCCTGATCCTGTCCTAGCCCAAAATCCACTCACTCACTTTTCATGTATGAATCACTAAATACCAGACAAGAGCAGATACCCTGGTTGAATTTTCCCTTCCTATTCCAAATGTTGAGGCCAATTGTGGTATCCCTACTATCACATTGGATGAGATAACAGCACAATCAAACCTAGGACTGTATGGCTCAGTATCACATCGCTCATTTAGCCGCAACAAACTCTTTCACAATTTGTGTATAAGGAAACAGCATGATAACATATTGAAATGTATCGTCACAACACTCGTGAGTGTTATTGTGATAAAAATAAGTCATGCTCCATAAGTGTCCTTCCCCCACTACCCCCCGAAAAAAAAAATTGCCATGTCTACCTCATGAAGACAGTGCCACTTTAAGAGGGAGCGGTGATCCTAAAAAATTTTTTTCAGGTGTCAGGTTGTAAGGTGCTCATCATGATGACCCACATATAATTTTCAGTCATGTAGCCCTGTTCCTGTAATAGAAAATAGCTTGAAATGCTAGACAGTAATAATGTTAGCTTACTCAATTTTGGTTCTGAACCTTCATCAATCATTCTGCCATGAATCAGGAGTGTGGTCAAAAGATCGCAAGTATTACCAATCCCCGTGCACCGCAGAGAGACTCCCCTCTCCACCCTCCTCTCCTGTTGTATGCAGACAACCACACCGTAATCTCACTAAATGATTCCATTTTAATACCGGATATACTTAGCACATCTCCAAATGATAATTTGAAACATCAGGGAGCAGTGCCAAACCACATATTATTACACAAAGCATAGCAGCAAAGTGGTGACACTGACAAAACACTGTCACTGGAACCATCATCTGCAATAAACATCTTATCCACTATGTTGAAAGCTGACTGGGGTAAAGAGCTCTATCATTCAGTGCCTGACTCTCTGCATCTCTCTAATCCCCCTGCAATTCTTTCACCTCTTAAAATGCACCAAAAATCTATTCTTGCCCAATCTTTAATCAAAATAGTCTGCTTTTTAGGTCTCATTATTGCCTATAATTAATATTGCAGCTTTTTAAGAAAATAAGGCTTTAATTTTTTTAATATCTATTTTTGTCCTGTTAAACCATTTGCACCGACCGCACACCTTCAACACAGGGTCACTTCTTTGATTAAAAAATACCAGATATTTTACTTAATAATTTTTCCCCTTCCCTGCTCTTATTGATGGAGTTACAGTTCAATGGGAACTGGATGCCATCTAATACTTTGCCCAAATGACCATTATTCATGTACTAGCCATTGAGTGTCAGCAGGTTGCCCTACTGCAGGGGGAGAGGAGAGCACCATATCCTGTCCCCTCCAACTAACCAAGCATTCAAATCGCAACCTGACCATCAGGAGTCACCTCAACCACCAGGTTGCCTAGTTTCTTGAATTCTGTTTTAGCAGTTTTAATTATATCCCACCCTTCCCACCTCCAATTTCCTCCCCTGCTCTCCTGAGGGAGTTGACTCCTTGCTGAGGTACGATGCCATATTCACCAGCCGCTTTCCGACACCTCGCTCAAGTGACTGTTTTTCATGTGTGAGCCTGGGCAGTGAATGTGAATAAAAATATTCAACCACAAAGAATCAGCTGAGTCTTATCCTGTCCTCACCCAACATCCAGAACAAACACACTTCCCAGCAGGAGTCACCAGATAGTGGGCAGGAGTGAGAACCCTAGCTGATTGTTCCCCTCACCGGGCCAAATGCATTGAGGCCAATTGTAATGCCCCTACCAGCTGAGATCAGTTTATGCTCATTCACCATCCCGCTCTCTTTTTCTGTCCCGTTCACCAGGGATTGGATAAATTTTTTTCCCCTTCAATTTGTTTCCTTTATGCAATATATAACTAAAAATCCTTTGTTACCATCATTGCTTTTTCTTTATTCTGTAATGAAAATAAGTTTCAATAATCATATTGTAATCCAAAAATGTCAGCTCAAAGAGACTATAATTAAGGCACAACATGCAATAAACTGCAATGAACATTGGAATGACAGAACTCTTTGTATTATAATATTAAAGTGATGTATGTTGCCATGTTTATGGGCATCTAAATAAGTCCAGCTTATTTCCCAAAGGTTCATGACCACTGTCCTATTTAAGTAGCTTTACACTCATGGCTCTTTACTACTTTCAGTTTAAAATAAAAAGATTAAAAGTTTGAGTTCTGACTGACATAACTCAGAATGATAAATGATCTTTCCTCTATGTCTACAAATAGTTGTGATGCCTGGTGTGGTACCGAATCATACAGGCCAGGAAGCTCTCGGATTCCATCCATACCCTGCGCATTTAGCTGATCTTAAGTGGTAAGAATGCGCCTGGACTACGGAGTGGCCATATTAGCCATGATTCCCATTCTTGTTCGCAATCCCGTGACCCTGCTGGAATATACGTGGATATCAGATGAGGATACAGCCAGGCTCAGCGTTGATACCTCCGTGGTTAAAGTTCACTGTTTAGGCTCAGGTATGAAGAACATCCAGTTGGTGGGTACTGAAAGGCTGCTGATGGAATTTAGCCCCAGTATGAGTCAATGCCTTCAGGAGAGGAGGGGAGAAAACTGTTGGAAACACTTACCAAAACAATTAAATGAGATGCCTTTGCATGTGCTGGCTTCATCTAATTAGATATGGCTAAGTACATTTAATCGGTTTAGCACACAGCCCTTTCACCTCTGAGATCTGGGTTTAAAATCCAGTCTAGACTGATGGGATGAAAGTCTTCTTTCTCTGCTCGCTGTAAGGATCCTCTGTGAAATAAGTTGGGGCAGTTTCACTCCAATTCAGGGTGGTTATGGGCCCACAGCACAAATCTACCCCTAACTACCAAATGGTAATCTCACTCAGATAGGCCCCAGGATGGCTTGTTTGGGAAATGGAAAAAGGTTTTGCAGTAGGGGGTGCTTTTCAAATTTGGGCTGAAATATATTGTTGGGGTTACACGTGACCAGGGAGTGCTCGATGCTAACACTGGCTACCTGATATAAGAAAAATATTCGATTCCCTAGAACTAACATCCCTCACTTTGATGAGCACAAAATTCACAAAAAAAAGACCCTAAAAATGAATTTGTCAGCTGAATTTATGCAGACTTAAAAAAAAGGAAAATGAAAAATCTTTTTGTTTTGTGGCTGCTGTGGGTTTAATTGATTGATGTTAAAAGTTTGGAAAAATAGAAACCTAACCAGTCTTACAAAGCTCCTTTTTACTGTGGGCTTCACTGTTCACCGCAGGCTCTCCTCTATTGAAACTGGCAGCTCGCATTTTAGCTTTGGACTGACTCTGTCATTCTGCCCGGAATGTTGCTGCCACTTTACATGAGAGCTCTTCGCTGAAAGACACATGTAGTTTGAATCATACAATCAATAGAACACTTAATGGACAATTAGGGAACAGCTGTAGGCCTGTCAGAGACCCATCTGTACACAAGTCGAACAGCCTCACCCAGGACAGGGCCTAGAAAACAAAGTAAATTGCTGCAGGGCATTGGTGCGTAATACAGAAATAAGCTCTATAAAATGTTACTATGGGATTCATTCATTCTCTGTTATAAAAATTTAAACAGGTGCAAGAAATTAGACAAATTCAGTGAAGGGCTTTTGTCAACTCGCTCCTAGAAATGAGGGGATGAATTGATCAATATGTTTTTTTTGTAATTTGATCCCGATGTAAATAAAATGTTCCCATCTAGTTAACAAAGAGATAGCTTTCTTTTGAGGTTACTGCTGTCTTCAGCAGCAATGCAGTGGATTTCTTTCCCTTAGCAAATTAGAACAGGGAACAAGCAAGTATACAACTGGAGTTATGTTTTATCCGCCACCCCTGCCTCCCCTCCACCACCCCCACCAATTTTCAAAAATTTCTCCTTTCCTTTAGCTGAGGGAATAGTTCACGCTGGTGTACAGTTCCATGGATGCAATGTATCCTCTGGTACCTCAACCAAGTAGCCTTTCTATATGTGTGAATATAGACAGGCTATTACACTATAGAAAGAAACCACAGCCAAGTCTGTCTTCACCCAACATCCATGTACATACTTTTTACCAGGAATCACAAAAGAACAAGGTAATTGTGGATGAGGAAGCTCTTTCGGTTCATCTTAATTCATTCATCCAGAACATGCCCTCATCGCACCACCCCGCACCCCCCACCCATGCAGTGTATAATTTTTCTCTTAAATTAATCCGGATTTTCATATACCACTCTGCTCAGAAGTCCATTCCAAGTTTTGATCACTCTCTGAGCAAAGAACCTCCTGATATCAGTCCTAAAGTTAGCTTTTATTAGTTTTAACCTGTGTCCCCTTGTCCTACTCCCATAATTTATTTTAAAGTAGTATTCCAGATTAACGTTTTCCATACCATTTACTATCTTACATACCTCTATAAAATTACCTCTCAGACACCATTTTTCCAGGCTGAAAAGCCCACATCTTTCCAATCTGTGCTTATAACTCAGACCCCTGACACTCGGGACCCAATTTTAACCATTTGCCTGCCCCCACACCCCCACCCCCCATAGACAGGAAAGGGTCAAGCGAGGCGTTAAAATTTTAAAATTCTAGCTCCCGCTCCAACCTGCCACGTTCCCAGCCGCCGTAATGGCGAATCATGCAATCAACGAGTCTCCCATTGCAGAGAAGCGGTGGCCTACTTAACATTAATAAGTCATGGCCCGATTACATCATCGGCACCATAACATAATCTTAACTTAAAGTCAGAGGGATTCCCGCCCTGTAAGCAGTCCTGCAGCAGAACCAAGGTGGTAAGTTTCAAAAATTTACTTCTTTTAGAACTCCTTGTGGTCCAGGAGCAGCAGCAGTGCTTTCCCCAGGTCCCGCAAGAAGTCATTGTGCCTCCCCAGCACTGGCTTCTCCCCAAACACAATGGAATCCCCCCTCCCCCAACCCCTCCAGATCCCTTCTCTCACTGACTGCTGAAAACTGTTCTCACTGCTCACCGGCTGTGGCCTCCTGCCACCAAATTCCAGCTCCAGCCCGCCAGTCAGGTAGTGGATCTGGCCAGGTGTCAGGCGAGACTCTGGGAACTTTTATGTGCCTCCACATCAATGGACTTTCCTGGTGGGTTGCCACTTTGGGGCTCATGCACACCGTCCCCGCCCACCCCCTTTTAAAATCGGGGCCGAGGGATCAGCCTCATGGCACTGCCTCCAGTTCTTAAATGTCTCCTTTGTTTCATGCTATCGTGGTAGGTACAGCACAGGAGGCCTTTCGGCCCATCGTGCCTGTGCCGGCTCTTTGAAAGAGCTATCCATTTAGTCCCACTTCCCTGCCCTTTCCCCACAGCCTCCTTGAAAGGTTTTAGTCACTAACCCGCTTCCTGGGAGCAGGTTGGTTGCCCGCCCCTCGTCCCGCCCCGGTGAAAACCAGAAATGGGCAGGTTGGAGGCGGGTCTGAAATGGTTGCAATTTTAAATGCCCCCCTGCCCCCAACCCACCCGTTAAAATCATTCCCTTTGTGTCCTCCTCACAGCTTACTTTCCCACCTAGCTTTGTATTGTTAGCAAACTTGGATAGATTACACTTGGTCCCTTCATCTAAGTTATTCATGGAGTATGCCTGCTCCCTATTTTTCCTTCCAATGTACAAGACTTTACACTTGTCTGCATGAAATTTGAACTGCCATTGTTCACTCATATTTTGTTTATCTCATTCTGCAGTTTCTGGACTGCCTGCTTCACCTCCCAAACCCGCGACCTCTACCACCTAGAAGGACAAGAGCAGCAGGTACATGGGAACAACACCACCTGCACGTTCCCCTCCAAGTCACACACCATCCCAACTTGGAAATATATCGCCGTTCCTTCATCGTCGCTGGGTCAAATCCTGGAACTCCCTTCCTAACAGCACTGTGGGAGAACCTTCACCACATGGACTGCAGCGGTTCAAGAAGGCGGCTCACCACCACCTTCTCAAGGGCAATTAGGGATGGACAATAAATGTCGGCCTCGCCAGCGACGCCCACATCCCATGAACGAATAAAAAAAAATTCCACTTCTCCTTTGAGTTTGGTATCTTCTGCAAATTTGCCCAATATTGAGTTTCTGAATCCAAGTCATTGATATAAATTAGATGTAAATCAGAAAGAGCAGTGGTCCCAACAATGAGGCACCTCTGTCAGTACTCCATCCCCCCCATGCTGACATTACCCCTTAAATTAGTACCCACTGTATTCTACCCTTCAGCCAATTTCTTATCCATACTCAAGTTTTGCCCTGATATCCCACAGTTTTGAGCTTAATTAATAATCTTTTGTGTGGAACTTTATCAAATGCCTTTTAGAAGCCTAAGTACACAAGGTCATAGGGTTTACAACAGTTGATTTGGGTTGTCATTTCCTCAGAAAAATCAAGTAGATTGGTCAGGCAGGATCTTCCCCATCTAAAGCCATGTCAACTGCTGTTTACTATGTTGGATAACAATCAAGAACGAGAACCTTGGCTGATTTTCCCCATCTTTCATGGGACGCTGAGGTCAATTGTCACACTCCTACTACATATATTTACCCATCAATTCCAATGAAAGGTCATCGACCTGAAACGTTAACTCTGTTTTTCTCTTCACAGACGCTGCCTGACCTGCTGTGTGTTTCTAGCATTTTCAGTTTTTATTACATAGATTTACCCATTGATCTTGGTTTGTAAGCTGTCAATAGGTGGCAACAGTTGTCCTCAGTGCCCTGAGCAAGTAAAGTGAAAAAAATCAAACAAGGTTCTTGCTTCTGATTACTATCCAGGAACCTTTGCGCTTGTGTGTGCGTGAATGTACATTTAGTGTGAACAGGATCAGGCTCAACTGTGCTGCGCCCCAAGGTCCAAAAGCATGACAACACTCACTGCCTTGGGTCACACATAACACATAGCTATTTGGATGAGGCACTAAAGGCTGTTAGCACTCGTGGTACTGTATTCCAGCAAGAGTCAGTGGGGGTGAAATTGGTCTTCGGTGATAGCACAAAACAGGCAATAATGAATCGGCAGCCCCTTTTACACCCACCCCGTCTGATTTTCTTTTCCATTGACTTCAATGTAAAATGGGTTGTTGATTTGCTATCGCCGAAGACCATTTTCATCCCCAATGCCTTCAGGTAAGAAGTGATAACTGGTAAACAAATTATATTAAATGCCTCTCTTGAAACAGTACCCTGATGTGTACTTAATGATTACATTACTCTGTAAAGATAATAGTACTCATTTATATATACTTTAAACCATTTTTATATTTCTAATCTAAAGTAACATTAACATTTAGATTTAATTAACATATTTCAGCCTCTCCCACCACCCCCCCATCTCTACCAACATCCTCCTGTCATACTGTATAATTTGACCCTCCTGATTCATAAACCATTTCTAACTGGTCGTTCTTACTTGAATATGTTCCTTTCTAGGTTATAAATTGTGACCAATTACATCTATCATGAAAACAGTAGTATTTTACCCTCAACACATTAAAAACAAAAATGCTTCTTTTGAAAAACAAAATGTTTGAACATTTCAAAAGATAAAATTGTTAATATTCAGATTTCTACACATGAAACATTACCCTTTTTGTTTTTAATATAAACCGTTCATGCTCGACATAAGGTTGGATTAAAACATTAAGTTGATGGTGCTTTGCTCACTGTGATTATCAATTGAGCTGATTCATGATCACAATTACAGCTGACTGCCGTTGAGTTACCACAGTGTTTATTGCAACCTTGTAACAAACTATTAATTGCTTGTGCATTAAATGTGGACAGAGGCAAGAAATTCTTCCACTCACTGTTCTATGGCATAGCTGAAACTGTTGTGAACCTTTACAGATACATCATCAAGTTTATCTTTATCAAGTTATTAGGCAATTAAAGCATCAGATTTGAATATTTTTGCACATCATAAAATAAAATTTCTAATGTCTCACTCAAAATATTAACCTCCTTATCTCTTTCTGATGCTGTTTGGTTGTATGTTTCCATCATACTGTTTTTATTTCAATTTTCCAGCATTTGTGTTTTTTCCTTTTGTCTCTACATAAAGTCATTATCTTCTTACCATGCTGAACTAAATTCATGAAATTCAAGGCAAATCATTTTCTTTAAAAAAAAGCATGATCACATAATGAAATCAACAAACCTACAATTCAGACACTGTCCCGTGCAATGACAGCAGATGCAGTATTTTTTCCATCAGTACTACCCACACTGCTGCCTGGGGTCCTAACACCCTTTGAACATGTTGCATGCGGCTCCTTAAACCTAGTATACTATATTCACTGCACATAGCATGGCCACCTCTATACTGGGGAAATCAACTGAAGATTGGATGACCGCTTTACCAAGCATCTCCGTTCTGTCAGTAAACATGATTGTGTGCTCTCTGTGACTCTCTAGCTCCCTCACCTTTCTCACTCTACCTTTAATTCTTTGGTCTCCTACATTGTTCCAGACCAATTGTATGTGGGGTCCCACTCGAGATGATAATCTGTCTTTCTCTTTCAGATGTTGATTGACCTGCTATGCATTTCCAGAACTTTCTGTTCTTATTAGCCCTATATTTTTATTTGGGTTGGACAATCTCCAGAGATGATATTAGGGGTTTGCAAACCATATGGCCAAATAGGACTCCCATTAGCCATGACTTCATGGCTTCCTGATCTGGATTCCCACTTGCCCATGTGCAGAGGTAGCACTGGGAAAAGCAGCGGAGTGGGACACTTCAGTTGCCAGCCACAAGGTGTATAGAAAATCGGCCCATTGGGTCGAGTTTAATTTCTGGGCTCTTGCGGTGACTGTCAGGAGGTTGGAATATTTGAATAGAGCAGCCCAGGCTGAGCCCTCCTACTTTACTGCCTTTCTCAGTGCTGCCTCACCCTCTACCCATTGACAAACAAAGACAAGTATACAGCCACTGCGCTTGTTCGAAAAAGTTCAGCTCGTTAAAAGTGCAAGTCCAAGCACCAGACATTTAATTTGTATTTGGGAATAAGATTGGATGTAGTGAACAGTTTCTAGCAATAGACCCAAATAAAAATTATAGACCAAAAATATTTTAAAAGGTTAATGGAATGTTGGCCTTTATCTCAAGAGGGCTGGAACACAAAGGGATGGAAGTTATGTTATGCTGTACAGAGGTGGTTAGACCTTATCTGGAGTACTGCATTCAGTTCTGGGCACCATACCTTGGGAAGGATATATTGGCCTTGGAGGGGGTACAGCGCAGATTCACCAGAATGATACCAGGGCTAAAAGGGTTAAATTACAAGGGCAGATTGCATAGACTAGGCTTGTATTCCCTTGAATATAGAGGATTAAGGGGTGATCTAATTGAAGTGTTTAAGTTGATTAAAGGATTTGATAGGGTAAATAGAGAGAAACTATTTTCTCTGGTCAGAGATTCCAGAACAAGAGGCCATAACCTTAAAATTAGAGTTAGGCTGTTCAGGGCTGATGTCAGAAAGCATTTCTTCACATAAAGGGAAGTGGAAATCTGTAACTCTCTCCCCCAAAAAGCTGTTGAGGCCTGGGGGTCAATTGAAAATTTGAAAACTGAGATTGATAGATTTTTGTTAGGCAAGGTTATTAAGGGTTACGGAACCAAGGCGGGTAGTTGAAGTTGAGATACAGATCAGCCATGTTCTAATTGTATAGCGGAATAGGCTCGAGGGGCTGAATGGCCTACTCCTGTGGGGAATACCACTGAGATATATGGACCAGGAAGGCCCCAGATTTGCTGTGTTAGCTGATCTCCGCTGGTGTGGCACTAGTGTTACTACAAATAGACTCAGTGTCCTATGCAATAGATGGGAGAAAATTCTGCAAAGTTCCCTCTCCTGATTGTTTCTAGCAGTACCTAAACTTGGCTGGATCGATTGAGTTGCCACTTCCCAAAGCTCTCGATGCTGCTGAGTTCCTTGGCCCCCCTCCCAATGTTGTCTTTCCTTGAATTGTTGATGTTACTGACTCCTCACCACGTCTCAGATGATCTGCTGCCAGACTCTCGGGTACATTTGAAATACAGGATATTGTAAAATCCCAGTTCCTGTGGCTCTCTAGGTCTCTTCCCCTCAAAGTTTAAGTCCAGACTCTTAATCCAACACAACCGAGTGATGTCAGAAAAGCAATTATTTCTTTTTAACAGCAATGGTATCATACGGGCACATAACAATAATTTCCAGAATTTGAACATCTTACAAAGTTTCCAGATTTGTGCAGGAAATCATTCCATCAGTAATTCTTTCATTTTCTACAGTAGATGTAATGACCTGTTTCAGCCCTTTTTCACCTTCTCTCTCTTTCTTACATTTCTTGTTTTTTTTGTGTTTTAAAACTTCCATCACCCAAAAAAACAATATTGGATGCTACTGGCAAAAAGAAAAACTGATCCTAACGTTTGGGGTTAAAGCTCAAGTAGGCTGAGTAACCTCCTTAATAAATTCCATTTTAACCACTGCCATGCAGTGATTCCTGCTGGAAAGTACACATGTGTAGATGTAAGGTGAGGACAAGATCAGGCTTGATGAAGGAATAGCTGGCCAGCAGTCATTGTCTAGACTCACGTATGAAAAGGGGTCACTTTGGGCAAAGTAGACCAGGGCTGATGTACCCTTGGAACCAAACCGGAAGAAAACTGATTTTTAAAAAAAAACCTGGATACTATATTTTGCACTTGATCTCAAACTGAAAATTGTTTCCATGGCATTGTTTGCACATTAATGTTATTTTTCCATCATTAGCTTCTTTTAAACAAAACGACTGTGAGCCCCAAGTGTCATGTGCTCACTGTGTAAGCTTCAGTCTCTTTCCCATGGCTGCTCATTTCCGCAGGAAAAAAAAATCTTTACAAATTAGACACAGTAAATTGGTCTGATAATAGTTCAAAACTGATATCTGAATAGTGTCACTTTATAGATCTCTTTGTAACCAGGAATTTACTCCACAGAATATATTAGATTTGGAAGGTCTGAATGTCACTGACATTATTGGCAGCTGTGTTAACAGTGAAAGGAGCGTGCTGTGTATGCCACAGTTATTAAATTTCTCCAGAGACCATGACTCATTTAATCAAATATTCATACCTCTCTGTAAATACACACTGAACAGTGTATCCCCTCAGAGAAAAGCATCCCAGTACAAGCACCCTTTCATGTAAAAACTGCAACAAAAAATCCTCAGAACATGTGGTCATGTTTTTGCATTTATAATGTCTGTGTAACTCCCCACTGCCATTTCTAAAAAGGACATAAGTGAACCCCTCTGACCGATTACAAAATGTTCCTGGTCACACAATTAAATTAAAAATTATTCTTTCATTGCTTCATACCAACCATTTTTAATCTGTAACCAAGAGGCCCACAATGAATTATCCTTCTGTTCTCTTGTTTACCATCAATTCAATGGGCTCTCAAATACAGATGAAGAAAGCCAGGCCACCGACCCATAACTACAAGAATTTGTATTTAGCATGACAACAAACCATTGCTTACACTGCCAACAGAACACAGTCGTAAAAATATCATATTTTACATGGGCCATTTCCGTGGTTTAAGTGCTCAGTGTACAACTATAAGTTGAAATAACTAGATAGCTTTTTCACATTTCTCAGGTTCAACATTTGTGTGGTAGGCTGCTCTCTTCCAACATGGTTTAGAAATTTGTTCAAGGCAAACTAATGTTCATGATTGATGGTAAACATATTTGCCTGGTGAGTTACTTAACTGTATGGATCTTGAAGGTTCCAGGTTCAATCACTGGTCTGTGTTGAGTTAGTTCTTAAAAGGGGAAAATTCAGCCAGCATGCCTGCAGCTGGTTGCTATCCCATAGTTCCTAGTGGAAAGTGTGTGTGTGTGGACATTGGGTAAGGACAGGATTGGATAGTGAACCCCCCCCCCCCCCACACCATCATGTTAAATAGCCTGGGATACTCACTGTCTTCACTCACACAAGAAGAAAGGAAAAGAATGATCATTTGAGTGAGATATTCGAGGCAGTCAGCACGTTGGTACTGTAGCTCAACATGAACTAGTGCTTTACAAGAGGACTAAGGGAAGAAAACTGAAGGGAAAACTGGGAGAAAAAAATATTTCTGTACCTGATCTGAAAGTGCATGGCAGGACAGTACAGAGAAAGCTTTACCCTGCATCTAATCAATGCTGCACCTCACTTAGGAGTGCTTAATAAGGCAATGTAGAGGGAACTTTACATCCAAACCATGTGTAAATGACCTGGGAACATTTGAAATAATATTTCATGTGAACAGTGACATTCTACATCACATGAAAATCAACAACTTACATTTGTATAATGATCAAAACAAACCAAAAAGCTTTACAAATAGGAAGAACGGACACCAAGATATGAGACAGATGTTAAGAGAGATGAATGCTAGGTTGAAAAAATAGGTTTTGAGAGGTATTTAAAAGGAAGACAGAAAACCAGAGAGGCAGAATGATTTAGGAAGGGAGTTCCAGACAGTAGGACTGAGGTGACCGATGACTCTGTCAACAATGGGTTTTGAAGAGGAGGAGGGATACACAGGTCAGAATCAGAGGAACGAAGAATGTGTAAAGGATAGAAGGTTGGAGGAGATTACAGAGATAGGAACAGTGTAATACAAATGTTTAAAGATGAGGACAAAGATCTTAAATTGGGACAGGGAGCCAGGGCAAGTCAACAATGACAGGGGTGAAGGGCACGTGTCACCTAGTGCAGAACAGGATGCAAGCAGCTGCATTTTGGATAAGTTGTATTATATCGAGGGTGGACAATGGAAGGCCAGCAAGAGCATTAGAGTAAATGAGTCTGGAGTCTGTGACAAAAGTATGGATAAGGGTTTCAATGGCAGAAGGGTGAGGCATTCAATATTGTGGAAATGGAAATAAGCAGTCTTGCTGATGGAGGGGTTGTGAAATTGGAAGCTCAATTCAGAGCTGACCATGTGCTAAGTTTGCCCATTGTTTTGTTCAATCTAAACGAGTGGCCAGGGTTGTCCTTGAAGTTGTAGACGTTTTGTCTGGAGAAACTCTGAAGAAACAGCATAAAGCCTGGAAAACAGCGGTAAGGTGAAGAGGCTGAGGAGACTGAGGCATTGTAAATTTGACATGGTCAAGCCAAATCTGACAATTGGCGACTTGACCAGTTGTGCCCCAGCTCCACTAGTGTTTGCACTTCTCTGACCTAAGGGAGCGAAGATAACAGCTTTACCAGGTGGAGTTAAAGAAGTGGGAGACGGTAATCAATTTACTGGGAACAAGGGTATTGGAGGTGGAAACGAGGGACCGGTTTAGTAGCTTAACAGTAGCAAAGGTGCCGTAATGGAGGGCCAGAGCAGAGAGTGTTGAAAATTAGAGGAAAATCGAAGGAGCTAAGGGAGATTTTTTTCCACAAATGATGAGGGTGGTGGAATTATGGGAGGGGAGGGAATATGGATGGTATGGGAGATGAGGAAGTGGTTAGAGGCGGCCTTATCAGCGATCGAGACTTTGGATGCAGAGACTCCACATGAGATAGCAAGGTCAAGGGGGTAGCCATGGATATGGGTGGGGGAGTTTATGTTAAGAGTGAGATAGAATGGCAGAGAAATTCTTTGGCTGGTGCTCAATAACTGATTCAGTTATCAGTCCCATCATGGTATCCCCCTGACCAGTTGTGTCAATCTTTCCTCTGCTCTAGAATGGCTGTGATTTAGCTTGGAGTGGCAGAGAAAACAAAGATTCATGAAGGAAATTATAGAAGAGAAAAAATTGTTCAGATATGACAAAACCCTAATAATTACATAATTTTATTTATAATCAATTACAGAAAAAAATCATTGTATAATAAGTCAGAAACTACCGTATCGGGAAGATTACATTTTTGTTTTAAAAACAGTAAAATACCCACTTTGTACTTTTACAAAGTATTTTTAAATCAACAGCATCAGGCTATATAATTACAGAATCTTTGTACATCAGTATTAATGGGTGCCCGCAGCAGATGCCAGCACTGACAAGGCAGCCCCGTCGCATTTACCGTGAAATTCCGTTACAGCAAGACAAACTCTTCATTACTCAACCTTTCTGCTTTCCTCCTTTGAGTCTCTGAGATCTGTACAGCTGATTCGGTTTTTGGCATGCAAAGTTTATCAATATCATAATCCCTAGCATGTCCCCTTGAAAAAGTAAAGAGTGGATATTTCTCCTTGGAAGACGGTGAATTCAGAACCTAAAGTTTAAATAGAAATAATAGTTTATGTTAAAAACATCTTTCAGAATTTGTTTTTACATTTGCAAATCGCTTCATTTTTTAAAAAAAACACTATATTTCACTTTTGACTTCGACATTCAGTTCCACCCCCCTCCCACCCCAGGTGGGCTGTGCTCTGCTACCTCTACCAAGAATGTCGTCATTCATGCATGACCCTAGCTAGGGAGTATCAGCAGGTTACAGCACAGCCAAACCTGAACCTTTTCACACCCAATGTCTACATACATGCACTTTTCCACAAAATTCACAGATTATAATTGAGAGCAGGAACCTTGGCTAATATTTCCTTTTCTGCATGAGGTCAATTGGAACACCCTACCACTGGCCCAGCTGAAATTAGTCAATTTAGCATAGACCAACGACCAAACCTGGGATCTTCCTGGTTTGTATAGCTCAGTATCATACCAGGCAGTATTATTACCAACTGGGCCTCTAGGGGAGCCAGTGATTACATTTTACCAATGTTGCAAGCAGACAGTTGGGTTGCACCCACTCACCTCACTGTTGAATGGCGGAAGATAGAACTTCATAAATGTGGACTCATATATACAGTGTTGCTCACTGACCTCTGACAAAACTTCAAATGATTGAAGAGAGCTGATGGCAGGCTCACTCCTTTCTGACATTATATATTTAAAGGCTGCCTGAGTTGTTTTTAAATTTCAATATCAACAATTGGTCTGTGCACAGTGATGCACTGCACTAACTGTGTAAGAGCGCCCTTTTCAGGCTATCTCCCTATTGACAGCAAACTGTAAATTTTAGTGAAATTTTCAGTGTTATATTGCACATTTGGTATTGGTGCATTGCAAAATATCACGATGCGTGACACCAAATCCGGAGCAAAAAACTGTGGACCATGAAAATTTAGCAAATCGGTGCTAAATTATGAAAAGGAACTCCAAATCCTGCCAAGTACTAGCAGTATCTGACACTAAAAAAAATTGTGTTCTCAAGTTAACCCTCTGAGCACCACAGACATGTTTACTGACTGGCGGCAGCACTTCCTGGTTTTGGCACGATTTCCATTTTAAAAATTGACGTTGCCACCATGTTAATCTCTGCAATCTAGGCTTTTCATTGGCAGGAAAACCACGTCAAATGCTGCAGAAAGGTCAAGGAGTACAAGGAGGGATAATGTATTACAGTTACATAGGATGTCATTTATGACTTTGGCCAGGGCATCTCAGTGCTGAGAAGCACAGGAGCTAGACTGAAGGAATTAGAACAAGGGGTTTTGTGAGAGAGGGACAGAAATTAGGAAGACAATGTCGCATTCAAGGACCTTAGAGACAAAAGGGAAGTTAAAGATGATGGAGTGGATGAATGAGCCAAGGTTTGCTTTTTAAGGATGGCGTGATGACCAGTTTTGAAAGAGAGAGACCATGGCCTGGATATTAACTCGGAGCCGGGGGGAGGGAGGATTTTCTGATGGGAAACCCGGAAGTCGGGGTTTCCAGCACGTTGTGACAATTTTGACTGTAGGTCGTCTTTCAAATTTGTTCAACAGGTTTCGCGCCCGACAGGCAACCAACCCTGTCAACCTGGCTGGCTGTCGGGCGCAAAACTTATTGAAAAAATTTGAAGAAGAGATCGAGACCAGGTTCTTCTGGGTATGGATGGGGGGATGGGGTTGGGGAGAGATCGGGTCTTTGGGGTTTGGGGGGGGGGGGGGGGGGGGAAAAGAGATTGGAGTCTTCGAGGTTTGGATGGGAGGAGGTGATTGCAGGGGCAGGTGGGGGAAGTCGGACATCGTGGCGGAGAGGGGGGCGATCGCAGGGTGTTTAATAGGTAAGCTTGGTGAGCCGTGGGGAAGCACTCCTGCTACTCCTGGCCACAAGCAGTGCAATAAAGGCACTTACCTCATGGAACCGGCCCTTCTCGCCTCCTTTTACCTGCTGGGATACCCACGGCCCAGGAAACCCAGGTTTAATTAGACATTAAATTCTAATACCTGTTGAATTAAATTTAAAATCGGTTATTTACATCTACTAATCACCTAAATTGGTCTGATAATTATCGACCCCCCCTGTACTAAGATCAGCCCACCTCCGGCGAATAGGTTACTCGCACGCAGCTAAACATGCCTCCTTTAAATCCGGAAGTGGGCGCGTTGGAGCCGGGTTGCGGACATGCTCCAAATTTTTATTATTTTAACTTGCCACCCGCCCTCCTCCAACCCACCCGTTCTTGGTGGTTAAAATTCCCCCCATTGTGTCTGAGGAAAGGGAGCCATTAACAATGTCATCGAGGTGGGGGCTAAGAAGGGAAGTTGAGTGGTCAGAAGGTGAATGGGAAAGGGATCAAGGAAAAGGAGGTGGATCTCATGGAGGAGATAGGATGGAAGAGCATGGGGGTGAAATGCTGTGCGCTTATACCTATTGGTAACTGAGTTGAGAAATGCTCCAAATTCATTTCACACAGAACCATTACAACCAAAAGAGAGGAGATATTTATCCCTTCAATCTGGGCTGCATTTGAACTCAAGTAACAGAGGTGAAAGTACAGCATCTAGCTTACTGCATCACCCACTCCCCAACAATGATTACTTAAGGTACATGAAGCTATTTTTCATATTAAAAGTTTGTGACTGATTCTTACAATATGATCATTTAGAAAAAAACAAAGGCAGAAAAGGAATTAAAAGAATTACGTACAGTACATTACAAAAAGCAACAGTTTGCTAATTATCTGACTAGATTTGAACCAAGGATAGGTTTACATCTGTTAAATCAATAGTTTTTACATTTAAAATTGCTAATTCTAATTTTTATGCAGAATAGAATCTTCAAGACAAATTAAATTTCCATACAGTAAAGCACATTTTCACACCCATTAATAGAATCATTTTTTCCAATTCAAACTTACTTTAATTGGTGGCACAAATGAAATAATCTATCAGAACTTCACAGTGTAAAGCTTCATTTAAGTCACAGCACTAATGTAGGTGATTTGCTAAGCTTCAATTTATTTTACTTTCAATATTGCCACCTGCTGGTGACAATATCAGACAGCTATTTGGAAAATGCTGCAAGGCCAAATGAACAAATTGGCTAAAAAAGAATTGGTTATTTCAACCCTGGATCACTCATTTGACAGGGCTGCGTTTTGGAATATTGCATGTAGTTTTTAACACACTGCCTCGAAAAGAGCATTGATGTGTTGGAGAGAAGAGCAACAATAATGACCACAGGACCCAAAAATAATTGAACTCGAGAGGAGGTGAGCTAACTGAAGTTTAAGATTATGAAGGGAATTGGCAAAGTTGACCCAGGCAAATTGTTCATTGTGCTTAAGGATTCAAATACCAGGGGACACAAGTTAAGAACAGATAGGTTATGAAAAAAGGAAATGAGGCAGAACTTTTTCACCGAAAAGGCAATAGAGATGTAGAATAAATCATCAGAGAAGTCTCTTGAAGCGAATAATATAAATGCCTTCAAGAAGCAATTATATGAGTTTCTGGAGAGGGAAGGATTAAGGGGCACGGTGAAAAGGTGGAGAGGTCAATCAAAAAGGGACAGGCTTGATGGCCTCTTGGTTTCTTCTATTCCTAAGAATTTCTATGTTCTTATGAAATTGAAACATGATCATGAGGTTATCTCAACTCATCATTTTTTGCCTCCAGCTTCTGACTGAGAGGGTAACTTGTCAATGTCTTCTCAATACACTGTTAGTGCTACTCTGCAAGTAACAAATGAGATGCACTTGACGACTATATTCCTATGAATTGCCCAGCTCCCCCCCACCACCCTATAAAGTGTGAACAGCAGTTGTCCAACCAACCATATTTTAGTTTGTGTGTATAGTTAGCTCGACTTTGGTTTCTGGAATTTGTTAATTTTGATTAAAGCATACGAACACTATGACACAAATGTGTTAACAATGAAGTAGTGGGTAGCACAATGGCTGTTCACCTGTAGGACCTAAGTTTGAATCTACACTAGACGGATGGGATGAAGCTTTCCTCGGCCTGGTGGCGATAAAAATCCTAAGTAAAATGTGTTTGAGCAATTTTAAGCTGATGGGTGCAGGCCCACAAAACAAAACTGGCACTCAATTGGCAGCATCACTCAGAGAGGCCAAAGATTGGTTAGTGAAAGAAACAAACAGTCACCCTGCTGCAGTAGTGGCTTATGGTAAATGTAAGATTCATAATATAGTAGAGAACCAAGTTGAATACAGCAAGTACAAAGGATATTTAAAAAAGGAAATAAGAGGGACAAAGAGAGGTATGAGAATAGATTAGCAGCTAACATAAAAGGGAACCCAAAAGTCTTGTATAAATATATAAATAGTAAAAAGGTAGTCAAAGGAAGGGTGGGGCCGATTAGGGACAAAAAAGGAGATCTTCTTGTGGAGTTAGAGGGTATGGCTGAGGTACTAAATTAATACTTTGCATCTGTCTTCACTAGAGAAGAGGATGCTGCCAATGTAACAATTGAGGAGGTAGTAGAGATATTGGAGAGGAGAAAAATAGATAAAGAGGAGGTACTTAAAAGACTGGCAGTACTCAAAGTAGAAAAGTCACCCGGTCCAGATGAAATGCATCTTAGGTTACTGAAGGAAGTAAGAGTAGAAATTGCGGATGCTCTGGCCACAATCTTCCAATCCTCCTTAGATATGGGCGTGGTGCCAGAGGACTGGAGGATTGCAAATGTTACACCCCTGTTCAAAAAAGGGGAGGGGGATAAATCTGGCAATTACAGGCCAGTCAGCCTAACATCAGTGGTGGGGAAACTTTTAGAAACAATAATCCAGGACAAAATTAATTAGCACTTGGAAAAGTAAGGGCTAATAAATGAAAGTCAACACAGATTTTTAAAAGGAAATCGTGTTTGACTAACTTGATTGAGTTCTTTGATGAAATAACAGAGAGGGTTGATGAGGGTAGTGCGGTTGATATTGTGTATATGGACTTTCAAAAGACATTTGATTAATAATAGACTTGTTAGCAAAATTAAAGCCATGGGATTAAAGGGACAGTAGCAGCATGGATACAAAATTGGCTAAGGGACAGAAAGCAGAGAGTAGTGGTGAAGGGTTGTTTTTCAGACTGAAGGGAAGTATATGGTGGTGTTCCCCAGGGATCAATATTAGGACCATTGCTCTTTTTGATATATATTAATGACCTGGACTTGGGTATAATTTCAAAGTTTGCAGATGACACAAAACTTGGAAATGTAGTAAACAATGTTGAGAATAGTAAAAGACTTCAGGAGGACATAGACAGACTGGTGAAATGGGCAGACGCAGAAAAGTGTGAAGTGATACATTTTGGTAGGAAGAATGAGGAGAGGCAATATAAACTAAATCTGATCCTTTCTCCACAGATACTTCCTGATTTGCTGAGTATTTCCAGCATTTCTGTTTTTATTTCAGGTTTCTAGCATCCGCAGTATTTTGCATTTGATAAACAAAATGGTACAATTTTAATGGGAGCGCAGGAACATAGAGACCTGGGGGTGTATGTACACAAATCTTTGAAGGTGGCAGGACAAGTTGAGAAGGCTGTTAAAAAAGCAGATGGGATCCTGGGCTTTATTAATAGAGGAAAAGAGTACAAAAGCAAGGAAGTTATGCTGAACCTTTATAAAACACTGGTTAGGCCTCAGCTGGAGTATTGTGTTCAATTCTGGGCACCACACTTTAGGAAGGATGTCAAGGCCTTAGAGAGGGTGCAGAAGAGATTTACTAGAATGGTACCAGAAATGAAGGACTTCAGCTATGTGGAGTGACTGGAGCAGCTGGGGTTGTCCTCCTTAGAGCAGAGACTGTCTCGAGGCGATTTGATAGAGGTATTCAAAATCATGAACAATTTTGATAGAGTAAATAAGGAGAAACTGTTTCCAGTGGCAGAAGGGTCGGTAACCAGAGGACACAGATTTAAGGTAATTGGCAAAAACACCAGCGGCGACATGAGAAAACATTTTTTTACGCAGCAAGTTGTTATGATCTGGAATGCATGCAAGGGTGGCGGAAACAGATTCAATTGTAACTTTCAAAAGGGAATTGGATAAATACTTGAAGGGAAAAAATTTACAGGGCTATGGGGAAAGAGCAGGGGAGTGGGCTAATTGGATAGCTCTTTCAAAGACCTGGCACAGGCACGATTGGTCAATTGGGTTCCTTCTGTGCTGTACCTACTACGATAGTCTATATTCTTCAAGATTGGGGCTGCAGTACATTGTTGGGGCAGAGTACAGCAAGCTTTAGTCTGCATCTAACCATGTTATACTTGACCTAGAGCTGCTTGATGTTGGCACTAAATGCCTGAAATGGAAAATGTACTATTCTCCAGCATCAGGACATGGGAATCTTGGATGATTTTTCTACTCCCTAGCACAAATACTCCAAAGTTCACTGTAAATGACCCTCACTACTGTCCCCGGCTGACAGCAACTAAGTCCCATTGAATCTGGGACCTTGCTGGTCTGTATGGCTCAATACCACACCAAGTTTGCATTTTCCCATTGACCGAGGGTAATGACAGTTTTTATATATTTCCAGAGAAGTAGTGGAGGAACACTTAGCTCAGCAGTCTTTCCCAACTTATTCCATCACCAATTCTTACCACTCACCTTTGTTACCTCCTCAATTATTTTTTCAAAATCATATTCGCTGCGTGAGTAAAACCCTATTGTGCAGCTGGGATCCATTTTACCAAATGACATTTTTTTCGGAGAAGGACAGTGATATGACTGAAAGTACAAAGTAGCAGAATTAGTCCATCAGCAAAAGCTCTGCCAGCTCCATATGATTCACTGACATATATTAGTCCAATACAGTTGTATGTAACATCAGCTTTCTTTCCTTAACATGCATTTTTCTAGGGGGTTTTAATCTGCATCTAACTTCTGCTATACCACACTTGAAAGTGCCTGAAATTGAAATATATTCCATTCCTCCATCATGAGCATCCCTCACCAAGTTTACAAAAAAATAAATTAATGGAAAAAGCAAAAGCTCAAAAATTACTCCAACTTCCTACATTACTGACAAGTAATTTTGACTAAGATGGAATTGTGTTTATATTAGGAATAAAGCATTCTTTAGCACAAAACTAAGCCATTTTAATTCACAAAGAGGAAAATAAATTCAGCATTTTACACCAAATACAAAACTTCACCTCAAGTGGGAAATCCTTTATGCTGACATCCACGGATGATTGGCAGTAATGAGGGTCCATGTAAATCAAACTGTCATCTTGAAGAACAAAACAGAAGATAAGAAATTCAAAAACACCTAATCAGACATCTTCTTCCAATCTCATCTTTACAGTATGTATAATGAGTAAAATAATGCCCAACACATCAGCTTGCCAACACACTGTTTGTTGTTTGAAGCCTCTGTTTTCAGACCAGATTGCATTCTGAACTGTCAAACTGCGCTGTCCAAGCAAAATTTTTACATAGCAATTTCAATCTTATTTAAAATTTTGCAAAAATTGCTTTAAAAAAATCGGTAAAGGAACCGTGTCTAGCTGAGCCCATGTTTGACCTCCAGTCTGTGCTACAATTGGCCTTAATGCTCTCTATGCTACAGAAAAGAAAAAAAAATCAGCCACTATCCAATGACTTATGGTGAAACGATCGCATGCAGGGATGTCAAGAGAGAACTGGATCTGCCATAGCTGGCTAATGTGTAGCATGGCTACCTGCACAAGGCACTGGAGGCAAGAGTCAGCACGTTACAAGTTTAGGATCTTGCTTTACAGTGGTGCTAGTCACTCTTGTAAGCAGTCCAAGTGTCTTAGTTTAGGGGTGCGCCTGTACTAGTGTCCAACTTTGCAGGTGATACTAAAATAGAAGGCACAGTAAATAATTCTGAGAATGAAAGAAAGCTCCAAGTATAAGATGGTTGAATGGGCAAAAAAGTGGCATATGGAACTCAATGCCAGTAAATGTAAATTGGTACATTTTGGTTAAAGAAATGAAATAATTATACTTTGAATGGGAAAGAGAAAAGGATTTCGAGGGTGGGGGGTGGGTGTCAGGCTCACAAGACATTGAAAGCAGCACCTTAAGTGGAGCAGGTTATAAAAAAGCTAATGGAATACTGGATTTTATAGTAAGAGGTATAGAATATAAAAGTTGAGACGTAATGGTGAATCTATATAAAACCTTAAGACCACAGATGCAGTTGCGCAGTTGTAGTTTTAGGCTCCATGCTATAGGAAGGATGCTGAGGCAATAGAGAGGGTACAATGCAGATTCATTAGGTTGCTTGCTGCCTGATATAAGAAAACAAAAATACAAAGAAACACACTGAAAAATTGGGACTGTTTTCATTAGAACAGAGGAGGTTACAGGGTGATTTGATAGAGGTATTTAAAATTATGAAAGGATGGGATAGAATAGATAGAAACAGATTGTTTCTAGTGATTGAGGGGTCTAGACTGAGGGGACATAGATATAAGATTAAATGCAAGAGATTTAGGATGAAGAGCAGAAGAAACTTCTTTTTACACAGAGCAAAGTAAGGCTGTGGAACGCACTACCAGAGTAAGTGATTGAAGCAGAGACCATGTCAACAGTTAAGAATAGATTAGATAGGTGGTTGAATGAAAGGGGGATGAATGGATATTGGAACAGGACAGGCATATGGGATTCATGTGAAGGATAAATACCAACACAGGCTGATTGGGCCAAATGGCCTGTTTGCGTGTTGTAATTTTAATATAATTCAATGTCCAATATCTAACTATTCGATAGTGTAACCCAAGGGTGTAACAACAGTATTCCTTTGTAAACGGAGCTGGATATTCATATCTTTCAAATTACAATCTCGTTTAATATATTGATAGATCATATTACAACATTACTTAAATATCAAATATATTACTATGCAAGGCTGCATTTTTTGGCCCATCTCTGACTGTCCTGAAAAGGTGGTGATGGGTCTTCTCCTTCAACCACCAAAGTCCTTGTGCTGATGGTGTTAAGCAAGAAATTCCAGGATTTTGACTCAGCAACAATGAAGGAACAGCGATATCTGTCCAAGTCAGGGTGCTATTTGACTTTGAGTGGAACGCAGAGAGGATGGCGTTCGCATGATATTCATGTTCTTGTCCTTCTTGGTGATACAGGTCGCAGGACTGGGAGGTACATTTGGAATCCACAAACTGATACAGCCCCTGATACACCCTTCCACAGTCCTGACTGAACCAGGGTTGGTCGCCCGGCTTGATGATGAAGGAGTGAGGGATGTGTTGGGCCATGAGGTTACAGATTGTGGTGTTATACAATTCTGCTGCTGCTCATTGATCACCTTGCCTCATGGATGTCTAGTTTTGGACTGCTAAACATGTCCTTAGTCTGCCCCACTTAGCACAGCAGAAATGTCTCACTACAGAATGGATAGTGTCTTCACTGAAGATGAGACTTTGTCTTAACAAGAATTGTGTGGTGGTCAGCCTGACAATGTTATTGTGGACAGATTGGTGAGGATGAGGTGAAGTAGGTTATTCCCTTGAGTTTCTTCACCACCTGGTCATTGAATTATATTAAAATTACAACATGCAAAACATGCCATTTGGCCCAATCAGTCTGTGTTGGTGTTTATCCTCCACATGAGCAGTGGTCTTAATCCCATGTGCCTATCCTGTTCCAATATCCATTTATCCCCCTTTCCTTCAACCATCTATCTAACCTATTCTTAGATCAGTACTCGACATGTAGAAGCACTGAATTGTCAGTTTTTTTTTGGGGGGGGGGAAGGCAATCGGCAGTAATTATCTGATGTGTTTGATGGCTATGTTTGACCAGAATCAATGTTGAGGGCTCTTAGGAACAAGCCTACCCAACTGTATACCATTGTGCCCCCATCTCTGGTGGATGTATCCTGCTTGATGGAATAGGACATACCCGGGGATGGTGATGGTGGAGTCAGGGATGTTGGCTGCTAGATAGGACCCTGAGTATGATTAGTCAGTCAATTTCCTGACTAGACAGCTCTCCCAACTTGTGCACCATGTGTTAATGAAGAGGGCTTTATAAAGTTGACTGAGCTGGGATTGCTGGAGTCTTGTCCTGATCTGATGCCTAGGTCATTGCCAATAGGTGGTTTCAGTATTTCTCTTACGATTGTGTTCTGTCGTGATTGTTTAAGACTGAGTGTCTTGCTAGGCAACTTCAGAAGGCATTAAGAATCAACCACACATTGTGAGCCTGGAATCAATTGTAGGACAGACCGGATCGGACCAGCAGGTTTCCTTCCCTGAAAGACATTAGTGAACCAGTTGGGTTTTTACAATCAGCAGTTTTGATGGCCATTTTTCCTGGTGCAA